>NC_056725.1:633204072-633401572 GCF_019279795.1 Protopterus annectens
GCAATTGATGCCAAATAGTTTAGAGTTAAAAGTGTCTGGGTCAAAGTGGGTAATGTTCCGGCATATTCTGTAAGTATGGTCTTTGGGAAAATGTTGGGTGAATCTATGAATAAATGTTGGGGACCAACTGATCACTTAATGAGTTTGGAAGTATGCCAGGGTTATGGTAATAGTTGGGAGCTGAGGAAAGAATTCAGTCAAGGATATGTCCAGAAGGAAAGTTTTTGTTAGTTCGAGTGAGGTTAGAAACATGCTGGTGAAATCCATGGAGGTTAAGACTATGGGTGGGGGATGAGAGGGACAGTTTAAACCAGTCTATGTTAATGTCTCTAAATATGATGGTTTCATAGGGGACATGTTGAGTGAGCCAGGAACGAAAGTTCTGTAGGATTAGAATATTATTTCCGGGGGGAATGTATATAGAGACTGTGGCAAATCTTTTGTGTGAGTTTAGGTGATAGTTAATGATAAGGATTTCTGCAGGTGAGAAAGATGGAACAGAAATGGAGAGAGGGGACAGGTTTAGTAGTTCAGAGTAGATTATAGCCACCCCTCCTCGCTTATTGGCTCTATCTGAGTGAAAGATATTGTAGCCTGGAGTTAAGATTTCCAAGTTGAGAATGTGCTAGAAAAAGTGGTAATTTTGAAGAGGTCAGATTAGGAGGTGGGGAAGAGTGATGGTAAGACTAAATATGGGTGACAGCTAGAGTGAGTTTTGAGAGTATGAGGGAGGGTAGGAGAGAGGGGTTGAAGACAAAGTGACGTATGGTAGGAGGTTGTTAGTGAGAGGAAGAAGAGAAAGGAAATGGAGAGATAGTGGTGCCACATGATAGAGCACAGAGAAGGACTGAGCAGTCAATGTGGCTGATATGTGGTGGTATAGGGTATGAGAGTGGGAGGGGATAGTTCAAGATGAGAGTAGGAGTATGTGGTGGGGGATTGATGGGACTAGGAAGGGGACAGGGTAGGTAATAAGGCTATAGGGGAGGAGTGGTTGTCAAGGAGAAAAGGTGTTAATTAATTAGAGTAGCTGATTGGGTGGAGGAAAAGGAAGGGGTGTGGTGTAGACAGTATGAATGTAATGATAGAGGAGGTAGGTGGGAATGGGCATAGGGTAGGGGAGTGGAGTGAGCCAGAGTGTAGTGAGGGCAAACAGAGTGGGTTAACCCAGCTGGAAGAAGCGCATAAATCAAGAAAAAAATAATTAGGTAGAGTGAAATGATGGCAGTTTGCAGGTAAGTTATACACTGCCTTACTGATATCACTGTTTTTTGGGGGAGAATACGTATGTTACAAACAGCAGACACTTTTAGTCCTGAGCTTATATTAGTTTCCTTTTGCACCAGATAATTGCTTTTACTAAACTGAAACACACTAGGAGTGCTGAGGGTATCTTAAGGGAGAATTATGTTAGGAGAACAAGAGAAGGGGGGGCTATGAACCAGGACTTGGAGAAAGCTGTGAGATGAGAAAACAATCAACCAGCTAACCCAGGTCAGTATCTAAATGTGTCTGTTTATCTATGTGAACTCAAAAGGAGATTTAGTAGAGCATCATGGCGGTAGAATATAAAATAAATGCAAAGCTTTTGGAAACTATATATATTTGTTACAATAAATGGGAGAATAAAATATAAGAATATAAAATAAATGTGATATAGGTCCATAGATTAGTACTAGACAAGCTGCCTTTGTGGGCCATTTTAAGCCTAGCCAATTACCCCATTTGAGAATCAAACCCTGTACCTTGAATGTGTAAGGTAAGCAACTTAATCATTATGCTACCTCCCATATATAAGGTAAACAAAATATAAGAATATAAAATAAATGCAAAGCTTTGGAGAACTGCATATATTTGTTACAATAAATGGGGGGGGGGTCCAGTAGTGTGCACAGCAGAAGAATCAGTAGGAGTATCACAGAGAGAAGATTATAATAGACCTACACTGTTCACAGTCTGTTGATAAAAGTAGGACTTGCAGTAGCTTTTACTGGTTTGTACAGTATTCTGTCTCTGTGTTCTTGTATGCAGGCAGTTGCTTCAGTTTTTTTTTTTTTGTTTTTATTGAACTTTTGAATGTGGTCAAGGGACTGTAAGGAAAGAGAGAAAGAGAGAGAGAGAGAGATGTTAATATGAAGCCAGAAAACAGGGTAGGTAAAGTAAAAAGTGGAAATAAGAGACAGACAATAAAATATCACAATTTAAGTAGTTTAGCTAAGCAGTACTTAATCAAATAAATTACTTAAGGAACAAGCACTGATAATTAATAAGAAAGTCACCCTGTTCAGTAATATGAAATTCAGTTTATTGTCACCATAATTTCACAGAATGCAGAGTAATTCATTGCCAGTGAACTTTTCCACCTGTTTGTTGCTACTTTGTAATGTATGTTAACAGAACTGGGCAACATGGTGGCAGGACATAAAATTACAGTAAAATCACTCAGTTTCCACAAAATACAGTAACAGAATAGGCACTCAAATAAGCTAAGTAGTGAAATCTAACTAACACAGGCTGAAACAGCACAGCGGCCGAGCACTCAGTACCAATTTAAAAGCAGTAACAGCAATGCATTCTACTAAAATCAGACTAAGTTAAGCTGACAGTGCATTTCCAAATTGTAAACAGTAAAAGGTCATTACTTCTTTAGATAATTACAGCTGCACACTAAATAAGAAACGATCAAGACAGTATAGGTATTTTACAGGTGAAGTTGTACACGTAAACAATTTAAAAGCAGTAAGAGCAGTGTGTTCTAGTAAGCTGTTTAATAAAATCAGACTAAGTCAAGCTGAAACAGTTAATTTCCATACTGTAAACAGTAAAATGCAGCAAGTTTATCTGTAAAAGGTGATTACTTCCTTAAAGTAAGTAAACCTACAACTGCACTCTAAATAGGAAATGACTGAGACAGCATAGAAGTTGTACAGGTGGGGTTATGCACTTAAGCAAATTGCATAACAGAAGTACTAACACACCAGTACAAAGCCTCTTAAATAAATTAAACAGAAACAGATACCATTGAGGCTTCTACATCGCAAATACTGTATCATGACTATAATGAGCCTTCCTACTCCATAGTATGAAGTAAGGTACTTACGTATTATAGCAACCACATTGCAAACATCTCATGGATGTAGATGCAGTGCTGGGAAACTGCAATGAGCAGGTCACAGATAATGTAATTAACTAAACTGGTAGTATTAAAGACAGTGAAACTGAAGTGATTTCTTATATGCGAGTACCGTTTGTTTTCAGAGTGATATTTAATATCTCTCCATTTTTTTGGCTTTGTTCAGGTTTTTGTGCTAAAAAGTTGAGGGGTATGAGCTATCCATTATTTTTTTGAATGTCAGTAAGGCCCCACAGACCAGCTACACTGATTTCCTTTTCCCATACTACCATTTGTTAATGATGTCTCCAAGTATCAGAAAATGAACAATGGCACTTACAAATAAGAAATCCCTTCAGTTTCACTGTTGTTAATACACCATTTTGCGAGGGACAGTGACAGTCAGATCATGAGCATCTGTACCATCCCATCTTGTAGTGCATCAGAGATTCATTTTGCACATTACATAAGGATTACAAACTGTAATGACTGGAAATTGCACTTAAAAAATCAATGTCATAATTTAATCTCATGAAAATGGAAATTTGTTTATGTGAACCGTAAACCAGGGTCCCATCACCAACATTACTGTAATTTTTATTAGTAGCTTATATAGGACTTCAGCAGATACACAGTGTCTGCTATATAAAGGAAGAACGCCTGGTTGTTATGTAAATAAGCCACAGTCTTAAACCATCTTTCATAAAATTTAAGTAATTGCAGCACACCAGCAATGTTTTAGCTGTAAACATAAGGCAGGAGCCTTTTTTGTTGTTTTACAGTGCTGCCAAGAATGGGTGGTTCCAACAACATAGTTAAAGTGCTGGTGAGAATGCGTGGTTGCGATAATAAGTAAGTACCTGAATTAATTATACCAATTCAATGCACATTTCCTTAAGCTCATAAATACAGTAAACTCTCAATTAACTGGAACTCAAGCAACCAGCAAAAAAAAAAAAAAAAAAAAAAAATCAAAGAAATACAGTATGTGTTGCACTTTCTGTCTTCCCCCTGCAGAAACATACCTTATGATTTTAGAGTTTTAGTGTTTCAAAAAGGAAGATAGGAATACATTCCCTCTCTCCCCAACCTGAGAACAAGATAATCAACAAATAGTATAGGGTACAGTATTAGTCAGGCCTATTTTAATAGTAACTCTCAAGCAACCAGAAACTACAGTTATCTGGCATCTACCAGTCCCCATGGGTGCCTGTTAGGTGAGAGTTTACTGTAAATAAATTGCCAGCCACAAATATTTAAAATTAAATAACAATCTTCTTTATTGAAACAAATAAAGCAAAGCAGTCTGTTTGAAATGTATAAATGTATACATACAGACACACATACATGCATACATATATATATATATATATATATATATATATATATATATATATATATATATATATGGATAAGCTTGCCCAAGAAATGTAATATAAATGTTCTGAATAGGTAGAGTATATATAGCAAACTCTATCTGCTAATCTAGTCCCTAACTAATTTTAGCTAAAGCTAGGCTGTATACTATTTGTTTTATGATCAAAAGAGAATTAGCAAAGTTCTTACAGCCAGCCCTGTCTCTTTCTTGCATGCCGTATCAGCAAAATATGGCAACTACCTCATTAATACTCCCCTTTCCTCTCTCCCTGTTTATGTGAGACATGGTTGTGCACACAAGGAGTGAATTACTTTACAGCCACTCCTAAATGGGAGGAGGTAATACAGCTGCGAAATAAAGCCTAAGTGAAAGCAGAGATCCTTGAGAAAAGGAAGAAGTATTAAATAGCAAAAAAACACTCAAGGAAAATAATTTCTTCAAGCTTAGGAAAGGTCCCAGTCAAGACTTTTGATGAATAAAAACATCAGGATAAAGGAAAATGTAGAGAGAAGGCAACACATTCTCAAGGAAAAAGAGTGCCAACCATCAGGTCACAGACAGGAAATCTTGTTAAAATTCTAAAAAGGTGGGAAGAAATTATCTTTTCTGGTGGAAGACTGGGAAACTGAATCTCCTGCACCTGTGCAAGTAGTGGAGGTTGCAGATTCATCTATCCTGGAAGAAACTCCTCTGACCTTGCTGACTTTCAGGTGAGTTGGTTAAAGTTTAAAAAGGACTAATGGGATGATGTCACTTTGACTAGCACCAGGGAGAACATATGTATGCTGGTGGGTGACAAACCTGCAACAAACTTCTCATCACTATACTGAATTATAGAATTATTTCCATTTTTCTCTGGCCTCAGGCTGACTTCATTAACTCTATTGAATTTTTCAACCAAAAATAAAAAATCAAAGAAATACAGTGAGTAACAAGGAAGAGAAAGAAGGGGGATCATGGCCACAATGCTAAGCAGGCAACAGCACTGTTTTTTAACTCTGCTTCATTTTAACATATCTGACAGGTTTTTTTACTAAAAACTCAATTAGAACATTTCAAAACTTGATGGATTTATAGCTGAACATCTGCTGAAAGATATACTACAAAAATAGAAAGTTTGAAACTCTTTTACTTGCTATTGCCTATAAAGAAAGCTAGAAAGAACTAATTGTCTCAGAATGAACCACTCTACGCCCAGTGTACAGGACAATAATATGAAAACAAACATACAGGCTATATTAAGTAACATCAGTGAGTTATCTATAAAGAAAGATAGAAAAATGGGTGATTTTAATGAGGAATATAAAAATCAACTTGAAGTGCTGAGTGAATCTCTTAAACAACGATCATCGCAAATCTCGAGTATAGAAGAGGCAATGTCTGGTTTTGATGGAAGATTACTTGAAAATGAGAATAACACTGAATTTCTTCTGAAACAAAACAACTTATTCTGGGAAAAAAATAGAAGACAGGAGAGCAGATCTAGAAGAAATAACACCAGGATTTACCAGGTTCCTGAAAAAGAAAAGGGCGACAGTATGATTCAATTCTTTAATACCTGGCTGCCTAAAACTTTGAACCTGCCTGAAGTTTTTTTCCTTTGGCATGAAAAAGGCACATAGATCACTTTTCAAATGTTTGTTTGCTTGTGTCTTTCGGCTTTTTCCGGTTAGGGGTCGCCACAGCGGAACTCCGGTCTGCTAATGATTGGCAGTAGAGTTTTACGTGCTGGCTTGCCGGGCCTAACGCACAACCTTCAATGAAGGAACGCCCATTCACGCATGTCGCCACAAAGAAGATGCTCTAACTGAGAATCGAACGGGCAACGTCTAACTGTGAAGGGACAACACTACTGCAGCAGCACCATCGCAGTATTGCATAAATCACTTTCCATAAAGATCACTTTCCATATAATCTTAAAAAAAAAAAAACCTTCACCAAGGTCAGTGATTGGAAGATTTTTCTCAAGTCAAGATCAGGATTTAGTCTTAAAAGCTGCCTGGACTAATTATCCAGTTTAAAATAAAAAAAAAAATGCTATAATATTTGACAATGACTAGTGATGTCATTAGTGATGTCAAAGAGAAAAGCATGTGTGCCACTTGTTAAAAGTTACAAGGAAAACAACATTAAAGCACTAATCTTCTTTCTAGCGAAGATAAGGATTCACCTTCCAGAAGGAAAGAAGATTTTTAACACCTTTGAAGATGCAATGGACTTTATACAGAAAAATAAAATCGTAGAAAATACGAAGAAATGGACGTGAAGCTGTCAAATTCTTTGAAGAGAAATGCAACAAGAGGTGGTTGGTTAATAAAAGATAAAAACAGTAAAAAAAAACTGAAGTACAAATGAAAATCACTGTATTTCCTGGTTATGAATTCTTATTACTTTAAAAAAGTAACTATATATGAAATTAAAGCCACTTATTTTCATTTAGAGTTTAAAAGGTTAAACTATTCATTTTATTAAAAGTTAATCCTTATTATGTTGAAACTTATGTTAAGTGGCACACTTTCTGATATTTTTGGCATAGCTGAGTAACATACTTCTTCTTCTGTCTTTTCCCAGTTAGGGGTCGCCACAGCAGTGCACCTGTCCACTCATGATTGGCAGTGGAGTTTTAAAGTGTCAAGTTGCCAGCCCAGTGCCCAACTTTCCACAGGTGGCACACACATACACACTCACACCTAGGGCCAATTTAGAGTGTCCAATCCACCTACAGCATGTCTTTGGGATGTAGGAGGAAACTGGAGCACCCGGAGGAAACCCGCACGACCGGACATGCAGACTCCGCACAGAAGGCACCCCAGCCGAGGATTGAACTGGAGAACCTCTTGTTGTGAGGCGTGAATGCTAACCACTGCACCACTGTGGCCACCCAGCTGAGTAACAAACTATTAAGTTTAATTCAAGATGCAAAAAATGACACTAAAGTGCATGTTAAGTTACATTCCAGGTTTTTAAAATGGTCCAGTAGTGTGCTACTGATAGTATACGTGACATGCAAAAGCACCCAGGAAAGACATGTTATGTTATAAACAAAGTATAATAAATATTGCTTTTTACGTATATAAAAGTTACTATTGGAATGATATTAAATTATTAGTGTAACTTTTATACTTTTACAAGTTAAATCTGGATCACACAAAACTGTTATTCTTTTAATGTAAGTTTCTATGCTCTGTCTCCTTTAAAAAAATGGCACTCTGCTTTATAGTAAACATCTCATACAAATAGTGCTTGAATCATTAAATGTTATTTCTTTGAGTACAATGGCTTTTTAGTGGTTGGGATACTTTGAGATGTTTTTTTTTTTTTTTTTTTTTTTTTGATTTAGTGGGGTTTGAAGGATTAATGTGTGGTGTGGAGGTGGCTTGGATTCACTTGCCAGCATTTCAGTGTGAATTGTAACTGATGGACTGTTAATTTTTAAGCCCCTATCATGAAAAAGAACTTGAAACAACTTAGAGTCATGAGCACGTTTGTGATGCTGTGGGAGTTCTGAAAATTCTAAGAACTGTCCAAGTTACACCTTCTGTCTAAAAGTAATTAATCATACTTTAACATACTTTGAATTTTTTTTTTTGCTGTGTTTTTAGTGGTTTGGAAGGATTTGAGGGAGTGATGTATAATGTAGTGGTAGCTTGGATACACTCGTGAACCTTTTTGTGTGAATTGTAGCTGATAAATTGTTCATTTGGAAGCAGTTGTCATGAGGACCAGCTTGAACCAGGTTAATTAGAGTCATGAGCACTTTTGTGATGCTGCGGGAGTTCTAAAATTCTAAGAACAGTCCAGGTTACTTCTCCCTGTCTAAAAGTAAACAATCATAATATTTTGAATCATATGCTAAGATGTGAATTAATACAAGTTAGATAATAAGTAAAAGGCAGTGAATTACATTCTAAACCACTGACAGTTATTAAATAGTTCTGAATGTCTGCAGTATACCAAAGGGACAGTTTATATACTAGTCTATAAAATGATACTTCTGATAAAAAAATAGGATTGTTTTTCTCTGTTATTGTCTCTTTTTAATGATAACAAAACATAATCTCTCACAACAATTAATTATGGAAAGTTTGAATCTTAAAAGGGAAGATTTTTCAGATGTTTGTTCAAGTACTATTAGATATAACATTTAAGGTCAAATAAGACTGATTCTAACAGTAGTAATAGATTAAACAGTGTCAAATATATAAGGGTAAATATAAATGCTCTATTATATGATATTCTACACTAGGATTATAGCTAAAATATAAAATGTAGTAATAGAACAAGACATAGGATACAAACAGAAATAAAAAAAGATTGAAATAAGTAAATATGTATATAGTTAAAGAATATAAAAATGTCTACAAAGGTGAGAGCTTGTCATAGTGTTTGCCCTTATAGGCACTGGGTGCAAGGTTTGATTTTTACATGGAATAATTGGTTATTCATGGAATGGCCCACAAATGAGCCCCTGGTATGAACTTATGATCCTATGAACAACTATACACATACTATATAAAATAGAAAAATATAAAATTATCTGACCTATAAATTAATAAATATGAAAATAACAACTGAGTGCCTCCCTATAGTAGATCAGGGAGACAATGTGAGTTACAGGGAAAATGATTGTAGAGATATTCAGTTTAGTCAACTTATAGTAAAGATTTTGAAAACCTGTTTAACTTTTTCTTATTCATAGTAAGTCACTGATGAGCTTTTTTAAGATGATGCATACTAAAAATATGAGGCACATTAATATGAACCAGAAGAATGAGCTAAGCATTGTTAGTCTAATGGAAAGTTTGACAGGTAGTTTGTTCATCTTTTTCAAAAAACTAGGAATATGTTATTCCATGGTAAAATGTTTTAGGGTTATATCATTAGGTAATATTTTATTTGTTTCAAACGTTTTGCCCATAGCTGAAGATTTCATTTTATATATATATATATATATATATATATACACACACACACACACACACACACACACACACACACACATTATATAATAAGTTTTGTACATAAATGTGACTTCATTATACCTATTTGCTTCTCTCGTATATAAATGTCTGATTTTAAATGCATATCTACTAATATTAATGGACTGAATAATGCAGTAAAAAGGGGGATTCTGTTCATATACTTGCACTTACATAAAGCTCAAATAGTATTTCTGCAGGAAACACATTTAGTTAATAAAGATGTAAACTTTCATTAAAGAATTATTTGATTTATCAGCTTCGAGCTAAAAAAAGAGGCACCCTCATTTTATGGAATAACTCACCAGTAACGTCTAAAGCAAAATATAACAGTGTTAATAAAAATGGTATGTTATGCATTGCTATAATTGAGTGGAGCAGAAAACTACGTATATACATTGGTGAACTCTGATTGGACTCCAGGGATTGAAGCTAAAGATGCAAAAAATTACTTAGACACTATAAGACAATTACATGAAAGATGAAGTCATAATGGCTGGTGATTTTAATACTATTTTTTTCAGATAAAGATTCCACTGTAGATAGAAAGCTGAGAATCACATCTTCAGCCAAACACTTAATGAATTATGTAAATGTAATGAATTTAAAGTGGGATAAAGAATTGAATATTCTATAGGCCAAAATAAACACACTAAAGTTAACTCTAAAACTAAATGACATTATCAGTCAATCTATACTTAAAAGGTTAAATACAAAATATGTTGAAATTCTAAACCATAAAGTTTCAATAAACCTGGAAAAACTTAACTTCAGACATATTCAGTAAACCCTTTTAAGCTTGCATAAACTTGTTTTTCGATCAAAGAAATAAATAAACTAAATTATATCAAAGAAATTTTAACACATAAATAATAAGAAAGAAGAACATATATTAAAGGTATTCTTGAGGGCTTTAAAATATTTTATGAACATATAAATAATTATATAAATAAGCTCGATGATGATATAGCTGAAACGTTTCTAAGGGAAAATATAAATAATAAACTAACAAGTGAACAAAAAAAGTGATAAACCATTTACTTTAGCAGAAATAAAAGATGAAATAAAAAAGTTAAAAAATAATTAGGCACTGGTCTTAGATGGTCTTATACTAGAACTATATAAAATACTACCAGAAAATCCAGTTAAAATATTAAAGTCAATAGAGATATAAAAATAACTGCTGAAGTCCCCCCATTGTGGAACTATTCCCGTATATCACCTATTTTAAAACAATATAAGGACCCTATAAAGTGTTCATCATACAGACTCGTTTCACTTTTAAATGATGACTATAAGATGTCTATGCCCATTTTAGCTAACAGACTTAATCTACTTATACCAAAACTAATTAACAATGATCAAAGTGGGTTTATTTTAGATAGACAAGTACAGGATAATATAATAAGAATAAATAAATTATTAGACTATGTAAATAAAAATAAAAAAATAACTTTATATCATTAGACTTGATTTAGATGAGGCTTTTGACTCAATTAATCAGTCATACCTGTTTAAAACACTTTGAAGTGTATAAGTTAAACAATAACTCTTGTACTTATTTTAAAATTAGTTCTTTACTTTCTAATTCCTTTAAATTACAAAAAGGCACAAAACAAGGCTGTCCATTAACACCTTTACTGTTTGGATTACCTATAGAATCTTTTGCTCATAGTATTAGATCCAATAATGTATTTTATTACTTATTTTACATTTGTTAACCGGGATAGTCCACTGGACACAGGTCCATTTTCAGTGAAGGCCCGGGGAGAAAAGCTCCACACATATGAATAACATGTAACAAAAAAAAAAAGTTTACAAAGTATATTTAGATACAAAATGCAGTGAGTCTTAATAGTAGTATATTCATACACAGCAGTCACAATTAGTGAAAACAGAGAAATCTTACAGTAATAGTTTCATTAGTCTAAAGATATATATATATATGTATATATATATATATATATATATATATATATATATATATATATATATATATAATGACCTCAATCATTCCTGGAGGTAGTCATGTGTAAACCAACAACTTCTTAAAGGTTATTGGGGTCTAAACTATAACAATCTATTTTATTATATTGTATGTATTTCTACAATATTAGAATATAGACTTATCTGTTTATCTTGAGATGTGAGATAATTAAGGTGGTATAGGGTCTAACATAGTGGATCTAGCCTGGTGAAGTGCAAGAGCATAGCCAGTTACTATTGAGATGCAGTTTTAATGCTTTTTTAACTTTATGAAGGATGTCATAGTAGTTATGTTATAGGGTATAGCATTCCATATTTTGGATACCTAATTAGAAAAGAGGGCATCACCTGCTGTATTATTTGACTTAGTTACTGTGAGAATAAGTTTGTTACTGGAGCAAAGAGTTCTGTTATTGGTGTGGAGGTGAAGTAGGCTTTGCAATGCAGGTTTTTTTTCTGGTTGATATAAAATTTTATGGGACAGAGAGAGTTGGTTGTAATGCAGGAGTTGAAGAAGTTCCAGCCAGTTGAGCAGCTTCAAGGATGAGGAGTGGTGAGATTTAAATGGGGAGTCTGAGGTGAATCTAGCGATTTTTGTTATTGCAGGAGTCAAGCTTAGTGAGGTCTGCTTTTCTAAGGTTGGTGAGAAAAGGTGAGGCACAGAGGAGGGTAGAAATAAGGTGAGTGTGAGATATAGTAGCTTTTGTTTGTTGGGTAAGGAATTGTCTATTTCTATATAGGGTACCTAGTTTTTTGTGAACATTCCTAATGGTCTGGGAAATATGAATATCAAATCTTAGATTGTTATCAATCTCAATGCCCAGGAGTTTGGTGTTCTCTGGGGGAGAGATAGTAGTTTTGTTACTGGACATGATATTAAAGGTAGAAGTTGATGAGGTAAACCTAGTGGGTTTAAAGAGTAGTAGTTTGGTTTTAGCAGGGTTTAGGATGAATTGGATATTGGATATTAGATAGCCATGTTTCTATACAGAGGAAAGATTCCTGAGTTAATGTGTGAAGTTCCTGTGGTGAGGAAACTGCACAAATTAATGTAGAATCATCGGCGTATTGGATGACAGATGCTTTGGGAGTGGAGGAATGAAGCTTATTGGTATAGAAGGTGAACAGCAGAGGGCCTAAAATAGAACCCTGGGGAACACCAAGATTAATTGGGAGAAGTCTTGTTTCCACAAGACTGTTTGCTGATGGGCAGCTAAATAGTTCTGGAACCAGGCTATGGCGGGAAGAGAGAGCCCTAATTCGAACAGTTCTTTGATAAGAATGTCATGTCTAACCATATCAAAGGCCTTTGAGAGGTCAAGAAAAGTGGCAGAAACAAATTTACCAGCATTTCTATAAGAGTTTACTGTATTGGAGAAGGAAGGCAGTGTTAGTACTGTGGAAGTGTCAGAAGCTGTGCTGGGTGTTTGATAAGAGCCTGTGTGTGTGTGCAAGTAGTGAATCATTTGGAAGTGTATGCACTTTTCAAGGATTCTTGCTAAAGTGGATAGAATTTTTATAGGTCAGTAGTTTGTAAGCTCTGTGGAGTTACCTTCTTTATGTAGGGGGAATTATGCGTGATATTTTCCATATCTCTGCGACAGTGGCTGCTGAGAGGGATCTGTTAATTAAAATGGGTATAGGGTAGGCCACTGCATCGGCAGCAATTTTTAAGAATTCCCCTGGTAATTTGTCAGCAGCCAGAGTAGTGTGCTTAAGTTTTTTGAGGTACTTTTTTAACCTATCTATAGAAACTGACTGGCATTTGAAGGAGCTATTCCTTATGGGAGTAGTGATGGGTTCAGAGGAAGGGTGTGTGTGTTGATTTTTCTGTTGGCTGGCTAGGGTCAGTATTGTTTCAGTAAAAAAAATATTAAATTGAGTGGGAATAAGGTGGGAGAGGGGGTGCCAGTTTTGCCTGGTAGTAGTAATTTGTTAATGGCTGCCCAACATATTTTAGGGCTATTTTGGTGCTTGCTCTGAAGATTGTAGTAGTAATTAATTTTGTCAAGATTTACTAGTTTCTTAGCTTTATTCCTAAGCTCCTGATATGTTTGTTTTGCAGGTGGAGACTTAACAGTTTTCCAATGATCTCATGCTTTATCTCTAGCTTTGAGGAGGGCTTTGGTTTCTTTGATCAGCCATGGAGTGAGATTAGATCTGGTTCTTATGGTTCTAAGAGGGGTGTGAATATCTAATACATTTAAGAAGGTGATATTACAGTAAGTAGCTGCCTCATTTAATTCCAGGTATTTCACGGGTGCCCAATTGCAATGTTTTAGTTCTACTGTGAAATCGATGGGGGTTAAAGTTCTTTTTCTTTCTAATAAAATGATAGACTGTGCCTTTGGGATTATGGCTGCATTGTCATAGAAGGAAGGTTGGCAAATGGTCACTTAGACTATTGGGGAGGCAACCTGCAAGAGAGGGGTGGCTAGGTTTATTAGTTAGACTCCAGTCAAGGATTGATTCCCTGTTAGTTGCCTTGTCAATTCTTGTTGGAGTTTGGATGGCTTGGATAAAGCCATGGAGATTATATGATTTGTTGGGGTGGAAGAGGTACAGGATAGCCAGTCTATATTAAAATCACCCAGAATGATGGTTTCATTTTGGAGAGATAAACAGGACCAATGGAGAAGATTTTCTTTTGTGGGTATATTGTTGCCAGGAGATATATAGCATCCAGTTATGTTTATTAGTTTTTTGGAGTTGAGTTGCAGTTGGCTGAACAATAGTTCTGCATTGTCAACACAGGGGTATTGTATACTTAGTATTTGCACTGTGAGATGGATCTTAAATAATATAGCAATGCCACCACCATTTTAGTCTTTTCTGTCCTTCCTTAGTATATTGTTGGCATCAAAATAAAAGAAGATTTTGAACTAAAAATTCAACTCTTTGATGATAATATTTTACTAACAATAGGAAATATACAAAATTCATTAAAACATATAATTAGTTCTATTAGTTTGAAGAAATCTCAAACTTAAAATTTAATCATAATAAAACAAGCACATTATTAATTAATAAAAAAATTAAAAATTCATACAAAAATGTCTAATTTCAATTGGAATCATAATCAAATTAAATACCTTGGTACAACCATTATGGATAATAGTAAAGAAATGACACAAACAAACTTTTAACAGGTTGTTGATAAAAATTTAAGTTTAGTCACAAATGTGACCAAATTCTTATTTACCATGGAAGAATGAGTAATGCTTTTTAAGATGGTAATTCTCCATAAAATATTGTTTGTCTTACAATATTTAGTATTAGCTCCACCAATAAAACTGATAAAAAAGATAAACAATATTCTACTTTTTTGTATCCTAATGAATCAAGAGTTTCCTTTGATTGGCAACATAAAGGTTTGGATAATTGTGCAATAGGATTCACTGATATTCAATCATATGCTACTTCAACAATTGTAAAAGTTATATCATTCTGGATAAATTCATATTATGATTCAACATGGAAGCAAATACATGAAGAAATATTATTAGTAAATAAATATATGACAACCAGTCATAAACAAATAGCCCTTAATAGTTTTATCTGGTTACAAAAACATTTTTTGTGTAAATGGAATTTCACCCTCTTCTCACATCCCTATTTAAATAACATAATTTCCTCTTTCCAAAATTTCACATATTCTAACCACTGTATTAGAGACTTAATATCTTCTATGTTTCCAATTGCATATACAAATGACTGCTTAGAAAGTCATAACTTCAACAAAATGCTTGTACTGAAACAACAAAGTGACTTAATTTATTGACATCAATTCTTAAATGGTACTGATATATATATATATATATATATATATATATATATATATATATACTGTTGAAAATTTAAGGTCGAAATACAATCAATATTTGGAGAATTGGTTAATTTTACAAATATTTAGAGACTTTGTGAAAACAGCAATAAATAAGATATTTAAGGTCTATACTGAATTATCGACATCTTAGGTTGTCGAATGCTTAAACATCGACACCTAAGCATCGAAAGCTGACAATAGAGAATGGCCACATAATCAAATTCTTTCCTTGGAAAAGAATTTGCGTGGCAATTATCAGGGATTTGCCCTTTCCTCAATGAAGAGTGATCTCAGAGTTGGCATATTTAGTTCGGGGGGTATGGGAGGCATTGGGGGGGTGGAGGGTGAAGCCCCCAATTATGTTTGGATGTGTTTGTTTATTTTGTTTACGGATGCCCATGATCGTATCATTCATAATTTTGAGTGGATACCCATGCACGGGATAAAGCATTTAGGAGCTGCCTCTATTACTAGTACAGGGGGCAGACTTGGGGTACATTTTTGTTTTCCATCCACAGATCTAAGTTGCACTTGAAACTGGATAGGGATGAACTTTGTCTTATGTGGATGGGGAGTCTGTTCTACAGCAGTAGTATCCTCTGAGAGATACACCTGTTTGTCCAAACTGTTCTGTTGCTGTTGCAGAAGAGGTTTAGATCACTAGACTGAGTATTTCTGATGCTATTTGAATTGCCGATGTGCAGTAAATCTATCAATAATGGAATCTAAAGATAACAAAAAATATGTTTTCCAAATAAAAAAGATGGAATTAATAGTGGATGAAGAATACAGACAGAAGATAGAATGTAAACAGGATAAACATTGGCTTGTTGATGTTTAGAGAATGGTGAGAAATGACATTGTAATCTATGATGACAATGAAATCCATGTTATTACCCCAGAGGTCAATGAGAGTAAGAAAATAAATATATTTAGTTCTGTAAGTTGTGAAACATATGAGTTTCACAAAGTGAAAAAGAATTAATAAATGAAGGCTGCATTCAGAAGGAAAATTAAATAAAGATGCTTAAAAAATAACAACTGGGAAATGAGAGAGCTGTTTACCTTCTACAACGTGAATATCAGATAGAAGTATATTAGTTTAAAATCTTCAATAAAAGGGAAATAATTGATGTAACAATAGTGAACAGTTTAACCCAGTTAAAATACTTGCAAGTGTAGTGAAGAGAAAAACTAACAAATGACATAAGGAAGCAAGTTCCATAATTTAAGTGCATAGATGAAAGATCCAAAGAGGAAAAAGAAAACAAAGAATGGTATATAAAAAAGGGTTAAAAAGTAGCATGCTCTAAGCTATGTAAGCAATGGTTACATAATACATTGGCAGACTTAATTTTATTATAAGTAGGTGCATATCTATAGCAGATAGTCTGACATAAGATGATTTATTAAGAGCAAACATGAAAGACAATAAGAAAAGCTGTAAAGATACTAAAACAGAACATCACTACTGGGAAAATGGTTACTACCAGCAGCCATTTTGATATCAAAATTATTACAAAACCAATTACAAAATGAAACTCAAGAATTACTGTACAGTAGTTGCCTCTATCATGATTCCATAGTTGAAATTTCTCCCCCAAAATAAACCAAAACATAAAGAATTTGAAAACAGAATTCTGTCAAAAACTTATTTTCATTTATCATTGGCAGAAGATTTTAAATTAAGCATAATGATGCTGTGTTGTGAGTCAGCAGATGGATGACATGGCACGTCCAAGTGAGTTTTAAAATAGGGGCTAAAGAACAATTGTCATTTAGCCCCGGAGGCGCTGTTGCATTCAGCTTTATCTGCCATAGCACCTCTTTAAAATTCAAATGTGCTTCATTAATTTTCCCTTGCAAATCAATTTTTTATGGAATCAATAACAAAAAACTTTAAATCATGATTCTGATGTAAAGAAATGTGTCTATACAACACATTGGTAGATTTCTTATTTCTAATGTCCAATAAAATGTTCATACATATGCTCCCTCAATTTTCTTGAGGTCTTTCCCACATAAAAACTTGAACATTGATTACATAGGGCCACGTATATAACATTGCTTGAATTACAGTTGTAATAATCCCTAGCTCTGAATTTCCTGTTACAAACAGTAATATAATCACTTCCTATAATGTGCTTGCACTGTCTGCAAGCACCACACTTGTAGGTTTCTATCTTATTTTTCTTACATGGAACCTGAGTTCCCCTTTCAAGTAAATGTTTAAGGGTAGTGTCCTTTCTATAACTAATCTTGGGCTTATATCCCAACTTTTGAAAAATATCCAAATCACTAGAAAAAATCCACCAATATTTAAAAATAATATTAATGATGTTAGGTGTGTCTAAACAAAAAGTAGTAATGTAAACTTGATTACTCCAACCAGATCTTTCAGGAGCAATAGATGTCATCAGATTTGTCCCATGTAATATGGGTGAATCAATACCACTCCCCCTTACTAAGAGATCTTGTAAAGTACAGATCAGGTCATACAGAGACTCCTATCCTGAACGGTATACAGCAAGGGCCCATCTTTGCCCCTCTACATTTCCTTATCATTAATACTTTTTCAGTTCATCTAATCTCATCCCCCCACACACACACACACACACACACACACGCACATATTATATGCTGGTCATTTTATATCCAGCCTTACAGAAATCACACACCATGAACTTCTCACACATATCTCCTGTCTCAGAACTAACAGACTACTTCTTAACTCCAGTAAAACCAAAATCATGATTTTTAATATTCAAAGACTTATAAATATTACAGGAACCTAACACATTAAAGACCAAAGCAATCTTTAGATTGAAACCACTACATCCTTAAAATATCTAAAAATCTGGTTTTGACCAAACCAAACTTTCAACTTCACATCAATAAGAGTAGAACACACACACACACACACACACACACACACACACACACACACACACACACACACACGCACACACAAAAACTATCATTTTGGGATCATAAGATCTCGTGCTTCCTGTTCTCTCATGCATGATCCAAATAGGTAAAGAAATCCTTTGTTCCCAGATAAAGCATGACACTCATTTGATATCTATAGATTCTGATAATTACACTGTATCCCTCTAGTTACTTTGCAACACAATATGTCAATTCATTACTAACTCCCAGGAGTGAGGACATGACTGTCGCATTATTGGAAAAGGCAGTTCCCATTAAGCAAAGAGCTGAACTTCAGCTCACATCTCTCTTACTCAAACCCATCTAGAGACATTCCTCTTGCTGCCAAATGTAAATCTACAATTCCTCCTTCTTCATCCTCAAATGATATTCCCAAGCAGGACATGTTCTACAAATCCCCAAAGCAAAACAAAAAAATAATTATGCTAACCACAATTTCTATCTTCTACCACTCACACTTTGGGAATCACTCCCTAAAAAATTAAAAGACCCTGACCAACTAAATTTAGTCCCTCCACTAAGTTAAAACTCATCTCATCAAATAAAGCCAGAGCAAATGCTTCACTTTTGGCCACATCACCTAAAAACTGTTACATCATATCCTGCTGATGAAGTCCTTGTGAAATCTTAACTTCTTTATTAATTTTAATAATGCTTTGCTTATTATTTTAGTTTTTTTCTAACTCTGCTTATAAACTGTTGGTATAATAAATATATATACGCATACATATATAGTAATGCCTTTTGGCTTTTCCCGGTTAGGCGTTGCCACAGCGGAACTCCGGTCTGCTAATGATTGGCAGTGGATTTTTTTAAGTGCCGAGTTGCCAGCCTGATGCCCAACCTTCAAAGAAGGCACACCCATTCACGCATGCACCTACATATATATATATATATATATATATATATATATATATATATATATATATATATAAGTTCGTCACATCATTGTTTGGATTTACTATGCATAACATATATTCATACATAGTTTGATCTTACCCAAGGCAAACTTTATTGTCATTGTTGCTGGTTTTCACATTCTGTTTCTGTATTCACTCAAGCTGAGCTATAATTGGTCTTTTGTAATCAGTGCCCGATCCTGGCAAACATACATAAATGGACATCAGTGGCTAGCATTAAAATTGATGTGCTTAAAACTACTACAAATAATCTTGATGGCAAACTTCTTCTATTAGAAAATCAAGTAATAACACTGCAAATTGTTTTCAAATTTGTTCTGATAACATGGATGAAATTGAATATATAACTGGAGAAAAGTAATATAAGGTTGTTTGATGTGTTGGAGGACAGTGAAAAATGAAATCTGATTATGTTCATAATCTGCTTTTTTTAAGAGACTTTCTAGTAGTTGACAATGGTGTAACATGGAAAATATAGTATGCACACAAAATTTCAGAACAGAAGTAAGAGAATGTAATGAAATCACTTCAGGCAAATGTCATCCATTTCAGTAACTTTACTGAGAATCAAGAAACTATTATTACAAAGGGAAAGATAGAGGTTATATGATTTATGAAAGACAGTTAATGAGAACAGACCATTATTACTTTATTATAATGATTAAGAATCTTGAGGAATGTTTACTTTTGTTTAAATGGTTAAGACAGCAGAATTATACAAATTCTTTTGATTTCCTGCTGTCTGATGCTTAGATACAATGGCAAAGTCCTAAGCTTTCTTACTTTCAAAAAGGCAACTGATTTCTGTAAAACATAATTTGGAAACAAAGAGCAGAGTTCAGAAAATGAGATAATTGATCAGTTTGCCTTTTTTCCTGAAGATAATAAAGACTGTCCAGGAGAAAAAATACAAAAAGGTAAGCACTTTGACTACTCAGGCTGAATCTGATGACATAATAAAAAGTACTTTTACATGCGATTGTGTTTTATATTCTCTCTATACCTCTGCTCCCACATCCACACTGCTTATATGTATTAAATGTATGATCACTGTACCTTGAAGAAGAAGAAGACAGAATTCTCAAAGATATAGCAGTTTTTATGTTTTTTTGTACTTACTATATATATTTCTCCTCCTATTGCAATTACATTGTTGCAGTTCTGAGGAACAGACTTCTAGTCCGCAAACATGTAATTGAAACCTACTGTACATGCTCATTACTTAGACTGTACATACTTATTACATAGACTGTACATACTTATTACATAGACTCATTACTTAGACTGTACATACTCATTACTTAGACTGTACATACTTATTACATAGACTCATTACTTAGACTGTACATACTCATTACTTAGACCGTACATACTTATTACATAGACTCATTACTTAGACTGTACATACTCATTACTTAGACCGTACATACTTATTACATAGACTCATTACTTAGAATGTACATACTCATTACTTAGACTGTACATACTCATTACTTAGACTGTACCATACTCATTCATTACTTAGACTGTACATACTCATTACTTAGACTGTACATACTCATTACTTAGACTGTACCATACTCATTCATTACTTAGACTGTACATACTCATTACTTAGACTGTACATACTCATTACTTAGACTGTACCATACACATTTATTACTTAGACTGTACATACTCATTACTTAGACTGTACATACTTATTACATAGACTCATTACTTAGACTGTACATACTCATTACTTAGACTGTACCATACTCATTCATTACTTAGACTGTACATACTCATTACTTAGACTGTACATACTTTTTACATAGACTCATTACTTAGACTGTACATACTCATTACTTAGACTGTACCATACTCATTCATTACTTAGACTGTACATACTCATTACTTACACTGTACAAACTCATTACTTAAACTCATTATTAGACTATACATACTCATCACTAGACTGTACAGACTCATTCATTACTTAGGCTGTACCTACTCATTACTTAGACTGTACAAATGCATTTCTTAGACTGTACACACTCATTAATTACTGATAATATACATAGTCATTACTTGGACTATACATACTCATTCATTATTCAAACTGTACATACTCATTACTTAAACTCATTACTAGACTATACATACTCATTACTTAGACTGTACATACTCATTACTTAGACTGTACATACTTATTACATAGACTCATTACTTAGCTTGTACATACTCATTACTTAGACTGTAACATACTCATTCATCACTTAGACTGTACACACACTCATTACTTAGACTGTACATACTCATTACTTATACTGTAACATACTCATTCATTACTTAGACTGGACACACACTCATTACTTAGACTGTACATACTCATTACTTAGACTGTTCCATACTCATTCATTACTTAGACTGTACATACTCATTACTTAGACTGTATATACTCATTACTTAGACTGTACCATACTCATTCATTACTTAGACTGTACATACTCATTACTTAGACTGTATATACTCATTACTTAGACTGTACCATACTCATTCATTACTTAGACTGTACTCATTACTTAGACTGTACATACTCATTACTTAGACTGTACCATACTCATTCATTACTTAGACTGTACATACTCATTACTTAGACTGTATATACTCATTACTTAGACTGTACCATACTCATTCATTACTTAGACTGTACTCATTACTTAGACTGTACATACTCATTACTTAGACTGTACCATACTCATTCATTACTTAGACTGTACATACTCATTACTTAGACTGTATATATTCATTACTTAGACTGTACATACTCATTCATTACTTAGACTGTACATACTCTTTTCTTAGACTGTTGAAACTCTCAGAAACAAATGCATTCATGTTTTATGGTCTGTTAGTTGTGAATTTCCTGCGAATTATGTGACATTCTGGAACAGCAGAAAAACAATTTGTCAAGCATAAAGATGTAATGCTTCTTTATTTAGCATTATCTTTCCATCATTTTCCTTTTGTATGTCCTTTTATCTCAAAACTTTATGATAAAGTATAGCCTGAGCAGTTGTCGGACTCATTTAGCCTCAAGGTACAATTACAGTTAGGTACGGATAACAATGGAGTACAATACTGTGATTATTTTGAAGCAACAGTAATGTTTATCTGATGATTTTGTGAGACATGTTTACATTTTGAAGATATTTGATTCTTAAATAGTTTACATACCATGCATTACTATAGGAAGCTTTTGCAACTATACTTTTCATTTGGTTAGCAATAAAAGGGTTATGAGATTACTGACTCTGAAAAATAAAGTCATTATTGCCCTGTGTTGTTGTTATTTGTTTTCCGGTAAAGATTTTTTGAAACTGTTTTAAGTTTTAAATTTCAAAAATAGTTGTTAATGGAATATCACAAGCATATTATGTTGGAGGCTGCTACAATCATATATTTCAGGTTTTTTTTTTTTTTTTTTTTTTTGTAATAAGTGCCAATGACTGCATTAAGGGCTCTGAAAATAAACTTACCATGGTGTACTAGAAATAGTACTTTTTATACAAAAATTATTTTTGAAACTTCATTTATGTTTTATTTCCCAGATAAATGGGTGTACTTTCGTTACATGTAGGTAGTACTGACTCCTGTATTGATATCGACATTGATGAGTGACAGTAAGTTAAAGAAGCTTCATATTTAGGCCATGTAATACTTCGATATGTTAGGGCTTGTTAAACTAAAATTTCATAAAGATAACAAAAGGAATACCTTAGTTAAGGATCAGAGGGTAGAATAATAATTTATGCATACCTGCTAAGCTTTTTTTTTCCTGAGGAGCCCTTATTGAACAGATGCAGTATGGAGACATCTGGGTTTGAATGTTAATGTACATTTACTTGTGGCCTACAAATGTATGCATTTCCTTCATATTTAGACATTGCTCCATTCTTTTATCTGAGTGAGTATAGTTAAGATCACAGAGAGACTGCTGGTCATATCAGTTATAGACTATCAGTTTGGCAGACACTTATTAGTATTGTAAGTTCTACTCGTAACTGTTCTCATTAAAATGTCACCTCAAAGCACTGATCAGAATCCGGCACTGCTATGCAAAGGAAAACTGGTCTTACACTGTTGTGTGGTCCTGAGATCCTATCAGTGTAACAGGGCATAAGGTTTGACATTTGGCAATTAATATGCTCCCAACCTGCATGCTCTGCCTACTTCTACAAATTGTGGTAAAGCTACAGATCTGCTTGGTGATTTAAGCAATACCCTGGATTTCTGCACTGAAATGAACAAAAAAAGAAAGATGGCAAGAGTGTCAGATGGCAGCCGGAATGACATAGTTGTTATTAAAGCATATAACATGTACTGTTTTCTAGAAACATTATATATGTCATTGTCTTTGTGTTGAATTTGTGTGGTGCAGAGATTTAATTGTTACACAATTATGAAAATTATAATGCAGAATGCATGCAACAATGGCATACAGAAAGCCTGGAAACTTCTTATGCACAGACCTATGATATGGACTGAATGCATTATCAAGTGGTAGGCAAAAAAGGGACTTAAAGGATGTATAAAATATGGAGAGGAAGGCTTTGGGTGCATTAAGGTTTTGGTTGCTTAGAAATGATTATCTGATGGGATTAGTCCTGGAAATACTTTACTACAGATATTGTGTAATAAATGCATGACAGTATGGATTTGGAAACAAACTGATGACCCCATAGACCATCCTGTTTTCTCCATCAGTATCATGATAGAAAACATGACAGATATAAAGAGGAGGAGGGAATAGATTTGTGAAGGGTATGACATAGTTCTTTAAGTACAGTGAACCTTTGTCATGGAATGAGTTACAGTGGTGTAATGCTAAAATGCTTGTTAAAAGGCACAAGACGGTTGGAAGATAAAACAGATATCAGATCCATACAAAACTCAGTTGATTAAATAAATAGTTGTATCTCCTAGACAGGCTTCTGCACCCACTGCCCATGAAGGGAAAGGCTCTGCTGCTGAACAATGTATACATAATTCTGTACAATCGCCAGGTAGTAATAACAATGATACAAAACAATGTATTGTGTGCTGTTGTGGCAGCACAACAGTGTATTGTGTGCTGTAGTGCTGCCACTTCAGGAAATAGCTAATAATGCATATGCAATTATTTTGCACATCAGGGAGTGCTAGAATGAATAACAAGTGCAGCACATCTTCAGCCTGTTAAAGCTGTAGCAAAGAATTGAAGCTCACTATCACAGTCTGCATTGCAGTACTTCACACAGGCCCTGACAACTTCAGAAGTTTTATAGTCATTAGATAAGGACAAAAAACTGAGTTTGGAAGAGGAACAAAAAGTTCTGCCAAAAGGAAACTACTGTTAAACCTGCTTAGAGCACACACGTAGATTAGAATCTGGTGCTGTCTATGTATGTTGTTGCACAGATGTCTGCCTTTCTCCCTCACTCAATCCTTTTGTGCTGAAAGCAAATGTGTTTGACAGCTACTTAAGTGCAGTGCTAGGGAGTGACAGCAGTAAGAAAAGAAGCACATAGCAGTTTCACTGTGTAGCTTTTTGTTAATGTATTGGATACTGTGATAATGGCCACTACTCTTTAATACTAAACATTTTAAAACAACAATCAAAATCTGTTCTAGTTTTCTTCTATTTGTATTATTCTATAATACATCTTTCTATTTATGTTCAGTTTTAATTTTACTGCACATGTATAGGCAACCTTCCACAAGGTGACATATATTCTCCGGAAATGGAGCACAGTATTCAAGAAGAAAACAGTAGCTACCTAATTCCTGAATTTTGTTATGTTCCTGAAAGTATGGGGGACAACGGTCTTCAGCATTGCAATGACAGGAATTACCAGAGAAACAGAAGATACTGAGAAGATACTGAGCCTCAAGACAAACTGTCAGAGATGAAGTATAGCGTGATTCAGTTCAGCATCAGATAGCACAGATTCTAAATTTCCAGTCAAAGTCTTTCCAGACACTTTGGTGCCTTCCTGAGTAGTCAGCACAGCATAAATGGTTACATCAGCTTGGTTCTGTGATGAAGAGAGATGGAGGCCTGTCTGTGACCCAGACAACAGTGATTAGATTTTTATTCAACAGCCAGGCGAGAAGGGAGAAGGGACTTGGCCTACTTGCCTTTCCTGAGGATAGCGATTGTGGGCTCTTACAGAGCTCATAGAGAAATCCAAGTTCTCCAGTGCAGACCAGTGAAACCAATTTCTTTCCTTCAGGGATGGTTGTGGGGCTTCTTGCTGACAGTATCCATAGTATGTGAGGAATGAAATGTGTAGTGAACCTATTGAATGTGCCCACTCTAACTGTCTACTTGCTTAGCCAAATACAAGGAGTTAGGGTCATAAAACAAAAAAAAAAAATCACTCCTGATGGGATGGCTGCCTCGATGGGCTCTCTCAGCTGACTCTCACCTTCAGTATAATGGACCGAGTAGGTCATCCACTCAAAGGGGGAATAATGATCACCAGACAGTGGGGCTAAAGAGAAAAATAAATTAGTAAATGGCTTGACCACTATTTTATGTTTGCAGACAGAGGTGCAGCTATGGTGAGTACAAAGTGTTAGCAGGAGTGACTGTGAGAGATGCTTGTCGTGCACTAAAGGTATTCTGGACTTAAGTGCTTTAGTGCTTCGTGTAGCATAACATGTTGCAAGTTGTTTGCTACCTATTTTGAAACAAGAAAGAGTTTTTTTTTGGTCCTCTAGTATGATAGGACTTTTTTGCTATAGGAGGTACCAGATATGGATTGCTGACCGAATCAGAAGCTGTGGCTCAACTTATTTTATAAAACAAGATGGCTTGTGCAGTTTAATTGGTATCCAGCTTCCCATCCTAGAATAAACAGCTTGAGCAAAAATACTTGTTATTAATGGAAGCAAAACATAGCCATGTAGATATACTGAAAGTTTTTATCAAGAATTTGAGGGTACAGTTAATGCAGTTACACAAACCATTCATAATCCAAGTTTCAGAACCACAAAAAAGGGGGAAAAAAGAGAAAACATTTTTACTTTTGGGTCTCCATTTCCACTATCTGGAGATCTGCAAGATTAAAGCTTAGCACTTCAATGAAATAGAGATGATCCAACTAAAATTGATAAGAATGTTAATGGAGGAATCAGGTTCTCCGGTTCTATCTTCAGCTGGGGTGCCTTCTGTGTGGAGTCTGCATGTCCTCCCTGCGGTCGTGTGGGTTTCCTCTGGGTGCTTCGGTTTCCCCCCACATTCCAAAGACATGATGTAGGTGAATTGGACACTCTAAATTGGCCCTAGGTGTGAGTGTGTGCAGGTGTGTGCCTTCTGTGGAAGGTTGGGCACTGGGCTGGCAACTCAACACCGTAAAACTGCACTGCCAATCATAAGTGGACAGGTGATCCGCTGTGGTGACCCTTAACCGGGAAAAGCTGAAAGAAGAAGAAGAAGAAGAAGTTAATGGAGGAATCTTCAGTAATTCAAATTATTTTGGTATTACTGTTTTTGATATGGAACTAAAACACATTTGATAATATGTCAGAAATGTTATGTATGTATGTATTTATTAACAGAGGAAGTAAACAAACTGATCCTTCTAGGACCCCTTTTATTGCATGACCTGAGCCTAGACGATTTTAATGTAGTCAATCAACCAACATGCTTTTGAGATGTGGGAGGAAAACAGTGCAGTCAGACAAAACATACTGATATAAAGGGCAGAGGTCACAAGTCAGCACCAGACCCTTTAGCTGGGAGATAGACATCTATAACTAAGCAACCATGAGACTAGGCAAAATGACCTACCAATGTTCATGAAGTGACGTTGTAATAACCTAGAAAACATAATATGCAGCATTAGGCAACAGCCTTTGGGGTCACTTTATCTCATTCAAGCTGGCTAGACTGAGCCTGTGTTGATCAGCCTTATAATATCTAAAGGCTGAATGCACTAATGTCTGAAATAAGATGCCAAAAATGGACAAATGATTTTACATCCAATTTCCTGGGGGGGGGGCTACAAATCGGCATCCCCTACTTATTATATTTAACTTTAAAATCATCCACTGAAGAAAGAGGACAAATCCCTGTCAACCTTCAGCAGCTTATGCCAGCATGGATTTGTACACAGGCAAATGAAAGGTGATCATTCAGTGAAGACATTTGTTGTATGTATAACCAGTGAATTTATCAGTTGGGAGGAGATATTTAAGACATTTGAATAGAGAAGTCAAGCATGCAGCAAAGAAAGGTATGCTATAACTTCAAAAATGGCAGATGCACACAAGGAAATTGCTGTATTATTCCAAAAAAGTATACGTCCAATTGTACATTATTAATGTAGTAGTAGTTGAGAGTTCAAACATTTTAAATTTGAAACGATTTATCTTTTTGCATGCTGTCTAAAACACCAAAGATATTTGCAATAATTATTTCAGCAAATAAACGTGGGCAGAATTAGTCTGGGTGAAAAACATGCACAGAAACTAAAGCCAATTTGTGAAACATGATGGATAAAGAGGTATGCTTCTAGGAAAAATAGACATGATATCTTTGAAGCTTCACTTGAGTACATATTCCAAACTACAATCAAGTCAGAATTAAAAGTGGGATGCAAAACATTTTAAAGGCAACAGAGAGCAAATTCCCATAAAAAAGTAAATTTCATTGTTACATTTCTGTCAGTAAGGTAGCTGAAGACTTTATTTTACAACTGAGTGTATAACTGCATAGATCATTCCTGGTGACAAATTTACAGAAAGGGTTCCCTTCCATTCAGATATTCTGAGAAATGCTTCCATTTCTGTAACCAAAATGTAAAACATTAGTATGATAAGGTAGACATACCCACTCTGTCTATATGCAATCACCACAAAATGAAGAGTTATGTGATATATACCTGTCATCCTCTTACAGCAGGAAATCTGGATAAAACTATAAATAATGGGGTAAAAAAGCCCCAGAATAGTGACAATTTTTAAATATTGCTCTTACAAATGTAGAAAGTTGATAAAATTACAGGCTTTATATTATCTTGAATTTTTTGAAAGGTATGAAGTCTGAAACTCAAATGATTGTTATTATTTTCTGACTTAAGTCCTGAATGCTTTGTCACTGATTTGCTGGAAAATTAAAATTTTACAAGGAACAGACCTAAAGTACGAAACAAAAATCTGGACATTCTGTGAAAATCTGCACAGTTGAGAGGTAGCCAAAACTCCAGATGTGTGTTGAGGGAGAGCAATCACTATCTATTTAGAACAATAATTTCTGTCACAAATGTTCAGAAATCTTATACAAACAACAAACTCATTTCCTGTCTCTTCCTAGATCTCTCCAAAGCCTTCGATACTGTCTCTCATCCTCTACTACTATCCAAACTCACAAATCTCCACCTATCCCCCTCTGTACTTACCTGGTTTAATAGTTATCTATCTGGCAGGGAACAATCTGTCAAATGGCTCTCATCCTCCTCACCTTTCCTTCCCATCTCCACTGGTGTTCCCCAAGGCTCCATCTTGGGACCCCTTTTGTTTAACATCTTCACCAATGATCTTTACACCTCATGCAAAGAATCCTCCCTTATTCAGTATGCCAACAACTCCACACTTATATCCATCCCAAATAACATTCCTAAACTGCACTCCCTGACCCAGCAGGCCCTACTATCCACTGAACAATGGCTCTCTCACAACATATTCATCCTAAATCCCAAAAAGACCAAACTCTTACTCTTCCTTCCCCTTTCTCTTTCTCATCACAAAACCTTATTTTTTATTACATCTTCTAACAATACAACTGTCCAACTTGACACCC
Source organism: Protopterus annectens (assembly GCF_019279795.1). Taxonomy (NCBI): domain Eukaryota; kingdom Metazoa; phylum Chordata; order Ceratodontiformes; family Protopteridae; genus Protopterus; species Protopterus annectens. The sequence goes on from NC_056725.1 coordinate 633,233,052, forward strand.
ACACAAAACTCCTAGGGGTCATTATCGATAACGAACTAAAGTTCAACCTACACATACTCCAATGTATAAAAAAAACAAACCAGAAACTAGGTCTGCTATATCGGAACAAAAAATTCCTAACCCCTGAATCTAGACTTACCCTGGCCAGGCACTCCTCCTCCCCTCCCTCTTTTACGCTGCCCCAGTTCTTACCAATGTCCAGGTTTCCACTCTAAACAAACTTCAACAGACTTACCATAAAATAGCCAGATTCATTACTAACTCCCCATACAACTCACACCACTGCATTTCTTTAAACTCTCTTCAATGGCTTGAACTTCCCCAATTTCTGCTATCTTATCAATTTCATATGCTACACTCTATTCTTTATAAGCCCTCCTTCTGTCCATCTCTGCCTTCCTTAGTCTCCATCTACATCCCATCATGGACCCTCCGTACTTCTAACCAACAATTACTTGATATCTACCACACAAAAAGATCAGTAGGCAAACTACTCTACAAACACTCCCTTGCCCATGCTTGGAACAAACTTCCCCTTGACTTACATTCAGTCTCCCACACCTCACACTTTAAAAATGAACTAAAAGCTTATTTTCTCAATTCCAGAACCTGCCCTTGCCATGACCCTACCTAGTCTTCCTTCCCTTTATGTACCCTCAAAAGGACCATACTTAGTACCTCATTACACCTCTCTCTCCAATGTGTCTACTATGCATTTGCATAATTTTATACAAACAAAAATGTTTTATTGCTGACCTATTGAACTATATCAATGTAAAATTGTTACTTAGCTTCTTTTTAATGCAACTTTAACTTTATGCATGTAACCCAACATGTGAATCTTTTTGCTATAACTGCTATTATATCAATATTGTTTAAAATTATACTTGTTTAAAATGTACTACTGGAGCTTTTCTCCTCGGGTCTCCACTGAAAATGGGCCCCAAGCCCAGTTGGACAAACCTGGTTAACAAATGTCAATAAATAAATAAATAAATATAGCAATGTCTAAAATAGCCATTTAAGGCCTATCCCCTAATTCCAGTGAACCTTACAGACTTGAACTAATGAAAACTACGAGTTTGCAATATTCTTTCTGTTTACTTGCCTCCAATATCAGCTAACCATCAAGAACTTAGAATCTAGAAAATACGTAAGGTTTGCCTCCTTCTGTCTCATTACTTGCTTACATAAAGTCTGTTTTTATACAACTCAAAAGGATTGAGTGAGGGAGAAAGGCAGACATCTGTGCAACAACATACATAGACAGCACCAGATTCTAATCTACGTGTGTGCTCTAAGCAGGTTTAACAGTAGTTTCCTTTTGGCAGAACTTTTTGTTCCTCTTCAGTTTTTGTTTTTTGTATCTAATTTTTCCAAAATTAGATTTATACTGCCTCAGCCTGTTCTGTTATTAACTCCATATACCAGAGATGGATTAGAAGGAACAAACTTGGCTTTGAAGTTTATTAGCCATGAAATGAGAATTACAATTGCACAGGATCACCTAAACATTCTACTCCATCCATCCATCCTTCCATCCACAACCCCCTTTTTTTCACATTTTTCACATGTGGTCAGGGTGTCACTTCTACAGTGACAATCATCTAGAGCCAATGTTCACACTGCCAGTTGTCTAGTCCTACAGCAGTTTCTTCTGTACCACACATCCAAATGTACACACATATCTACAGCCAATTTAGTGTCCAAACCACCTACTGCCACATCACTACCTCCTTGGAATGCAGGAGGAAAGTGGAGTACTCATCGAAAACACACATGAACACAGGGAAGACAGCAGGATTCTGCACAGATGGTACTCCAGCTGAGAATCAAACCATGGAACCTCTTTCTGTGTGGCAGCAACATTATCTTCTGTGCCATTGTGCATTCTACTGCTTGTGTATATGTAGGGACATCACAGCTAACTATTCAGAAGCCTTTGACTTATCTGTGCCAAAGCAGCCACGGTGATTGTTTCTTCTAAGTCCATAATCTTAAACAGTGATCACATGCATTCTCTTCAAGTTGCTCTGCGGTCTTTTTCAGATAGAATATTAATAAAATAAAATTAGATTCCTTCATGTAGTTATGCTGCTGTTTTCCTTTTCAGAAAGATAAATGCCAGCAATAAGAAATTAATTTATCGTTCATGTTGTTCTGCTCTTGCCACTTCCATATGGAAAAATACCAGGTTTTGCACTTTCTTTTCTTTACATAGCTGAGCCATTTTTCTGGTTGTAGTCTTACCACTTCTAATAACTACTTGGCTTCTATCATACCCAGGTTACTTTTCTTAGCTCTGACAGCGAAGCCTGCCAGTCTTATGGATTCTAACTGAGCCTGCATGTTTGGTAAGTGAGACTTGTAGTCCTCTGATTGAATGATTGTCTCATCCAGGCATGCCAGGGAATATTAGGAGTGAGGCATTGCATTTCATCCATCAGCAACAGGAAGGTGGCTGGACCTGACTAAATAGTAACTCTTTGTGCTAGAATAGATCTTCAGGGTTATGCTGTTTCTTTTGATGGCAGAAGGGTAAGTGATATCCGACAGATTCCTTTTGTTAAGTACAGTGCTGGCAAATATCTGACTCTTCCTAGGTTACCTATTAACTCATGAATTCTGGGCATGGTATAGCTATCTAAATTTGGGCATACATTCATTTGGCTGAAAAACTCAAAATATTGAAACCCAAAATATTGAAAACTCAAAATATTGAAACCTATTCTGTGCAAGGGGACAAGATCCCTTGCACCGCCCTCCCCATATATACCAGTTTTGGGATTGTGCAATATTGAGGAAAGTGCATATTCACTTTTTCAATATTTTAAACACATTAACTAAATAAGTACAATCAATAAATATGCATACACATACAATCCACCTTCCTGAAAAAAAACTACATTAAGAAATATACTTAACTTTAACATATGCAACTATACTTACACCTATATTTGTAATACTGTTCTTTGTATTTCTATATGGGAGGCTTAACCTTTCAATATAAACCAGTGCTATGAATTAAAATGTAAGTGCTTTCATCCTTTAATTTCTAAATGCTTCATCAGACATTAAACTCTTTAAATAATTGTTATATTATAGAAGAAAGTCATTAAATCAAATAACATTCAATGCTTTTTTGCTCCACAACTCCCCCACCCTAAATACCAAGTACTGACTGACTATGGTTTGCCTGCAAATTCTCTATAAACAGCAAATGTATACCAAAAAGTAGAAAACAGCAGTCATGATTTATTTTCTTTAGTTAAACTTCTGCATAGTGAGTTCAGATCCATTATTGTTCACATACAGTTTTTGTTTTCATACTGAAGTTTGCATTATGTAAAGCTGTGGATATCACCTGTATCCACATTTGTAGTACTCCTCAAACCATTTAATGTAGCCCTAAACATAAAAATCACTAAAATAATTTCTATGCTTTTTTATTCTCTACATTTATTTGAGCTCAAGTTTATTTGACTTTTTTTTCAAAGTGTCTGTCCATCTATAGATCCTTCTGTCTGTATCTGCTTGTCTAAGAGTCTATAAAATCAATTGATCAATGAATCAATTAATCAGTCGATCAGTCAATACATTTATTTTTCTATGTAACTAGCTAGCTGTCTGTCTAGCTATTGACATTTGCCAACCAATCAATCAATCTGATTATCAATATGTCTGTCTGTGTCTAGCTATTTATGGCTGTAGTAGCCTATCAATGTAGGCTGCTAAAGGTGTGTGACAAAAGTGGTTATATAGGTCAGAATTAAGGTAATATTGATTATCATCACTTTATCTATGTCATTAAGGATTTCTCAGCCATCACATGCACTGTCCATCATGGTAAATATGCAGCATTCGGTCCAGGAAAGCATAAAATATTCAACATAGTACACATACAGAAAATACACAGATTCTTCAAAATTCACCTGCATGCACAAAATTCTGTCGCCTAGTAATACAATTAATGAAAAATAAAACCAAAAAACAATAACTCTAATAGAAAATAATAAAAAGAATAAAATGCAAACTGCAACCAGACAGACTCAATATTAGGGCCATATGAAACTAAACAAATAAATCTATGCTGAATTACAGTAATCTAACTAAAACTAATAACTAACTCTTGAAACTGCAAAGGAATAAAATAACCCTTACCAGGCTAGTAAGTTCTTACTACAGAATTAACAGCACTGAAAAAAAACTACAGCCAAAGAGAAAACCACCACCAAGGCAACTCATTCATAAAACACTAGTTAACTAACATATAGCAGTATTCAAGAGCCAACATATGCAGCTATTACACTCCATCAAAATTAAGTAGATAAACCTAATGTATTGCAAAAGCCTTCATCCTTTTCTTAAGGTTCCATCAAAATTAACAAGGAACAAAATCCAAACAAAAAAATACAGAAAATGTGAAATTATTGAATAGGTGTGTTGCTCGTCTAGTCAGGATGTAATAGATGAGACTTGTGGGTCCTGTTCAAGTAACTTTATTATGTACAAACACATCAAGATTGAGGCTTAATAACTTTAACTTAGGTAAACTTATATACAAACTAGCTATTACACTCATACATGCTCACTCTCTGGCTGCACTCTCAAAATGGCACTGAAGCTAGCACATGCTTGCTATTTATATGCACATTCAGTCACTGAAATGTGTCTTAACGATACAGCACATATGCTCTGTTCTACATCCTCCCTCTTTGAGAGATAGGTTATGTAATATTGACAATATCAGTTGACATTCAATCAGTACAAATAATGCTTTGTCATGCAATTATACAGAACTAGATACACATATATACAATCAAGTCCAGGTCACTGTGTATTTCACACGAGGTCTGGAAATGCGACCAAAACATGTGATGTGATGCCTTTGCACTGGCCCAGTAATCAAGGAACCTCAATCCTTACCACTGGTAATAGCTAGGGAAAATATACATTGGAGGAGAAATGACAAGTACACACACAGTAAAGTGCAATTTCTCTTAAGAGCACACAGAGATCACAGTCAGTCTGGAGCTGGTTTCTCCCTTTCTCCAGATCCCCAATAAGAGTATCCACTGGCACAGCTATAGGGTTAAGATCTCAGCTGAGGGGCCAAGCCAAGACCTCCAGCACCCTCTCTGTCCAACCAGTGCTTCATATCCCTGCCCAAGTAGCTGCCACATGCACACACACACACACACACACACACACACACACACACACACACACACACACACACACACACACACACACACACACTTTGAGATATGATTTATATACAAAAACACACACACACCTGGGAAAGGCTGGCACAGGTTTATTAGCTATGTCCTCTTCTGCCCAGACTATAAGGTAGTTTCCACTGCCACCAACCCTACTTATCAACTACTATAAGGCCCTTACAAAGGGTGCCTAATCCTACTGTGCAATGTTACTGTTATCCAAATGGTCATCTAACCAAGACATGCAAGGCTATTTAGGAGTGGCCTGTACAGTGTCACAAAATACATATGCAAGTACTCTAACAGCTAAAATATGTCTCAAACATATCAGCCACAAAGATAAGTTTAAACATATTTAATAATAAAAAATTAAAAGAACAAGACAATACTTAATAAATCACACAGTAAAATCAGGGCTCAAAATCACAGGAAATATTTTAAAACAACATTGCAGGACAGTCTCAAATAAATACAGAAAACATCTAAACTAATCTTTACTATATTCCTATCTATATCTAAAAAGAGTTGAAAGACCCTAAAAAAGATACTTACAGCAAGACAAGTGCAAATGATTGATGATGAATGAATGTTGTCAGATCCAAAGACAAGAACAAAATGCACAGTCTCTCTCTGAGAGAGTTTTTAAATTAATATCAAATATTACTGCTGGGTCAGCTTGGATGACATCACTTTTTGTCACCTAACTTCAGTTCCCAAGTTAAACCCCCAGTGTCCAACATTTAACATCTCTGTGTGAAAAATACATAGCCTTCTGATGTTTACAGTTGCTAGAAGACATAAAACAGCAAAACACTTACAAAACAATGCAGAAGGCACCCTAGTTCTAGGCATTCTGTCTCCTTGCTGCATTGAAACTAACTTTTATAGCACAATCATAAAACAATTTATTTTCAAGTTATTTTCATGAAGTTCTGCAAGTTAACTCTGCATGTTCCAGTTTCTACTATTAAAACATATACATTTGCAAAGGTACATGGTTTATATACATTTCTGTTCTTTTCCAGTAGGGTACACTGTAGACACATCCATGAAGCTCAGTACTGTGCAAACCTTGTTCAACACACACTTCTGTACCAGTAGTTTAATATACACATAACATATAGTTCCAATATAGTAGCAACACAAGCAATTGCATCATGCTGGCATTCACCAATGACATATAACTATTTACAAAATTCCAGATAGCTGGGCTGGCAGTATTTCCCTCTGTTACATTTCTATAAAAATCATATTAATATTCACAAATGATATGGAATAATTTACAAAATTCCAGCTAGCTGGGCTGGCAGTGTTTCTGTTTGTCACATGTGACATAAAATTTAGAATCAGATTTAACAACTGGGACCATCTCTGCTGAATGTTCAACCTTAGGAGCATCAGGAACATCATCAGAATGGAAGTAGAAGTTAAGATACATCCTGCAACATGAACATTGTCTGGATTGCCCTGAGATCTAGAGTCTGTATCACAGGAACAATGTTGTGATATTGATTCTGGTACAGGAAGAAGATGTCTGCAATTTCTCCTGTACTCCACACCCTCAGATTCTAAGAATTAGGATCTCAGCTCAGTACATATACCTGTTACTTGACCAATCTAGATGAAACCTTTCACCGTTTGTATCCTCACTGTCTCTCCTTCTTTCAGTGGACAAAGAAATCTGCTCAATTTATGATAGCTTGACTTCTGGAAAGAACACTTCCTGAATAATTGGGCTCTAATGGTTCTGTTGTTCTTAGCTTTAGGCCTCACCAAACTGGAATTAATAGGCAATGTTGTTCTGGTTTACCTGAATAGAAGTCTCTGAGCAGGACAGCCAAGTATATCGTCACGGGGTTGTTGTTGTTGTTGTCTTTCGGCTTTTCCTGGTCAGGGGTTGCCACAGCAGAACTCCGGTCCGCTAATGATTGGCAGCAGATTTTGATGAATGCCGAGGTGCCAGCTCAATGTTCAACCTTCAATGAAGGCACGCCCATTTACACATGTCTTTTGAATGCCCACCCAACTGCGGGGAGGACATGCAGACTACACACAGAGGGCACTCCCTGCACTCCAGCCAAGAATCGAATGGGAGAACCTCTTGCTATGTTTCTAAAATTAAGTAAATTCAAAAAGACATTGATATTGTCACACTTTCACCTTGCAAGTAATTGCTTTGCACTCTGTACTGCACGTTCAGTTAGCCCATTTGACTGTGGATATTCTGACTACTAGTAACATGTACAAAGTCCCATTCTCTTGCAAATGTCTGAAACAACTCACTAGTAAATTGAGTACTACTTTCAGAAACAACTTTGTGTGGACTACAATGGACTGAGAAATGATGTTTCAACTTAGTGATAACAGCAGTGGATTATACGTTAGGTAGTAAATCAATCTCAAACCAGTTTGAATAAGAGCCTACCAATACTAAGTAATGCTGATTGTTCCACTTGAATATATCAGTGGCTACTATTGACCAAGGTAGTTCAGGAACTTGACTTAGCTGAAGTAGTTCTCTTTGCAAATGCAATTTAGTATTATTGCATAGTGAACAAGAAGAAAGTACTAAATGTCTTTTACTAGAGAAGGCCAAAATATCAGTTCTCTTGCCCTTCTTTCAGTATATTCAGAACCTGAGTGACCACAATGCAAAATCTGGATATATTCATGTTGTAAGGAAGCAGAAACAACAATTCCAAGACCTTTGAAAATAATGCCATCTTCCATCAACATGTCATCTCTGTAAGGAAAATAAGTTTGCATTTTGGGTGGTATACTAGATTGCTTTGACAGCCATCCAACATTAATGTCATGGTTGAGCTTTTGCAAAATTGGATCAGCCTTTGTATGATCTCTCAGCTCATCAAGTCTTGGGGTAGAAAAATTATGCACTTCCCTTATGTCAAAGTCAAAATTCTCTGCGTCAAGCTGTTCCATTGTATTTCTGGGTGATCTGGATAAGGTACTAGTCAGATAAAGAAATTAGCCTTTTGTATAGACCACTTTGAAGTTGTACTTTTGCAATTTGAGAATCATTCTTTGTAATCTCACTGGAGCTGAATGCATAGGCTTCCTTAGAATAGTAACTACAGGTTGGTGATCAGTTTCAGTCTGAATAGCTCGACCATAGATATAACCATGAAACTTTGAACATGCAAACACTATTGCCAAAAGTTCTTTCTCAATCTGAGCATATTGCATTTCAGTTTGGGTAAGGGTTTTAGATGCATAGGCTACTCATCTGCCTTCTTGAAGAATAACTGCACCAAGACCAAATACAGGAAAGAGTTACTGGTTTATTGGCATCATAGTATCTTAATGTAGGTGTGGTGGCAATTTTCCAGTGCTGGTAAATCAATGACCTGCATATGTAAGTTCTGGTAGTCTGAATTTGTACTTTAGAGGATTGAGCTTTAAGTTCACTTTTCATACTCTTTCTAGAACTCTCGTAAGGTTTCTGTCATGCTATACTTCACCATTGCCTGCAGCCAATAAATCATCTACTATTATGGCACGAGGATAACCTGAAAAAATTTGCTCCATTGCACGCTGAAAGATTTCACTTTCAGAATTTATTCCAAATGGCATACTTAGGAATATATATCTGAGAAATGGGGTACTGAAAGTAGTCAGTAATGAGGATTTGCAATCAAGCATTACTTGCCAAAATGAACTTTTGCATCCAAGACAGAAAAAACAGTGGCATTTGGTGTTAGAGCTGTGACTTCTTCAACTGTGCGCATTGGATGATATGGTCTATCTAATGCTGTGTTCAAATCTCTTGGGTCAATACATATTCTAATTTCATCTGAGCCTTTCTTGTGGGCTGCTACCATGGACGACACCCATTCAGTTGGTTCTGTGACTGGACAAATTGCACCTTGCTGCACCATTTTATCCAGCTGAGCTTTAACTTTATCCTGCATAGCTATCGGAACATTTCTTGCTAGTCTAACCACTGGACTGACCTCTGGGTTTAACTTCATAGAATGCACAACTGGAATTTGCCCAACTTGTTATCGAAAATATCAGCATACTGTGAAAAAATAGCTTCAGAAAAAGTGCAACTAGGATATGTGCTTATATGATTAACTTCTTTGGTAAAAGAAAGCAAATTCATTCCTAAACTGTCCGTGAGACCCAGTAATGACTGCACAGGTCTTCAGACCACACAGAACAAGAAGCCATAACAGTTGCCAGCCAAGTAATATGAAAGCACTGCTGACCCTTTGGTCTGAATTTTTTCCTCTCCATAAGCAACAAGTTTACTAGCTACATCGAGTTGCTCACCAGCTATCACTTTAGTAAATGTATCTGCTGACACAACATTACACCTTGAGCCAGTGTCTACTTTGAGCTCAGTGGATTTACCATTGATCTGGACAGCATAAAACACCTCGCCCCCTGCCAACAAATTCACTTCATCAACCTTTTCACCAATCGCTGACACACCATCTACATAGAAAGTAGAATAGCAGCTCTCCACATGATCGACCAGCCCTTCTGAGTGACCGCTCTCTACAACTGTGTAAAGTTCACTCCATTTGCACAACTTTTGAAAATGGTTCCATTTTTCACACCTGTGGCATTGATGACAAAATGCCAAACGCCTCTCACTTTTAGACTCATAATTGGCACTACAATTGTGACAGCTAACTATAAAGCCACACTTGAGTCTTACTGCTTCATGCTTATACTGCACTGAGCATGCTCCTTTCCCAGAACTCACTGGAAAACTATGTAGCCTCCCCAGAGAACCCACAGAGGCTGTGGCCACCATGCACCCAGGTCTACCCCTGCCTGCCACGTGCTGCATACTGTCCACACCTCTCCTGGAGCTTGCCGAAACCATGCTCTCATTACTTGCAAGCATACTTGTGTGCCTTTCTGTAACTTCATGGATTTGACAAATCTCAGTAGCTTTGCTTAGCATTAAATCACTGTCAGGAAGCAAAATCTTTCTCACCTTTATTAACTCATCTTTTAAGTCACCAAACCAACAAATTTTAGCTTTCTTCCTCAGGTCAGTAATATAAGCTGCAAAAGTTTCTCCTGGTTTCTGATCTCTTGCGTAAAACAAATACCTCTCTAATGTAATATTTGTCTGGGGGTTACACATTTCTCTGACTTTGCGCTTCAAACAGTCAGGGTCTTCCCTTGATTCAGCCTGTGCAACAATATGGCAGTTTTCACCTTCTCCCTCATATACTGCTGGTGCATACACAAATGAACACGCTCTTTCAATAGCCTCTGCCCCAACTAGGTTTAACAAAATGAATGCACTGGTGTGCGCATATTTGTCAGAATAAGCTGCTTGTATAAATATATTGTACTCTTGCTCAAATATTCTACAATTCTCTGCAATATTCTGATCAAATACAAGTGGTGAGGGCTTTCAAAATCCCTCTATCATATTAACACATACCAGTGAAGGGTTTTGCAAACATGTACGAACACACGGACATATACATATGCCAGAAATTTATGCCAGTATTAATAACTATGCCCAATAGCACAACAAGCCTATGAATAACTGAACTTTGTGAAAGCAGTCTCTCAGGTACTGTAATACTCTTGAAATTACTGCACTGCAAAAGTAATTTATCATCATTTTAAGAAACATTTCAAATAACTGCACTTTATGAATGAACTGGGCAAAAGAAGCTCAGAGTAGAAAACATTTTGGAGTAACTGCACTTTGCGAATAAACAGTACATGAGACTTCTCCAAAATAGCGGTACTTTGCTAGATAATTCTTTACAGTGCAAGAAACACGCTATGATGGCGGCACTTTGCAAATAGACACACCCATCACAAGAAACGTTTTGAAATGGCTGTACTTTGACTGCACATCATGAAAAAGCTACACTTTGCATGCAAATAAACTCTTCAGAATACATGCACATTAATAAGCACAGCACACACTGTAAGCATTTTTACACACTTTGAGATCCTCAAACAACTCTAGTTATGCCCTGAATACAATACGAAGTAGTAGTCATGCCAAAACACAACACTTTGCCAGAACACATGCAATTGCCTTGCTTTATTTATGCTTAATGTGCCCTTTTTGCCCTTATTATATTGATTTTGCTTCTTTAATCTCTTTTCATGCCCATTATACTTTTCTTGTGCTTGTTTTGCCTTAAACATGCCTGTTTTGCAATCCTAAGTTAATTCCAAAATCCTTCTGTACTTTTCTGATGCTTGTCTATCAAATCTCTTAATCTTAAATATTTAGTTTAATCAACAAACCTTTTGTGCCTTCCGCTTGTTTAATAATGTGGTTTGTGCCCTTGTAATGCTCTGTTTTATCTTTTTTATAAAATAAACTGTTTGTGCAAGTTTTCATTACCTTTGTTTGTTTTCTGGCCCTTTTTCTTGCTCGTTTCTCTTAGCTTACGTCCATTGTTAACTATGCACCTCGTACCTCTGGAAAGCAGTCTCTGGAGTCTTGGTTCTGACACCATGTTGCTTGTCTAGTCAGGATGTAATAGATGAGACTTCATGGGTTCTGTTCAAGCAGCTTTACTATGTACAAACACATCAGGATTGAGTCTTAATAACTTTAACTTAGGTAAACTTATATACCACCTAGCTATTACACTAATTTATGCTCACTTTCTGGCTGTACTCTCAAAATGGCACTGAAGCTAGCACATGCTTGCTATTTATATTTATGTTCAGTTCTTGAAGCACACACACTTTGTTCTACCAGATGTGTTCTGCCTGTGTGCTAAATGAACTAGCATTGTACTGCAGGATTAGGGAATGAGATCCTTTTTATTAGCATGTTCCCTAAGCCTACAGTACATTTTTTGTCAATCAAAAGATCCACAGATGCAAAGACACACACACACACACACACACACACACACACACACACACACACACACACACACAGACACGCACACACACACGCACACGAGATCTCTCTACCACATTTGTAGAGTAACCTTCATGGGGAATGTGCAGAAATGAGTATTCTGACAGTGGAAGGTGTTGCAGTTTCTCATGTCTGCAAGTGTACATGTCAATTGCCATGAGAGAGATTAAAGGTAAATAAGGAAAAACTCCTAATGGCTAATAGGTGAAAGACCAGTTCATTAATTTTCAAAGTTTCGTGATCCTTAGTTGTCTTAAGGTAAAGCCCTGCCACGTATCTGACTGCTTAGCTTCAGCAAAGATATGTCAGAATATTATGGCACTTGTTGCAACTATTCTTTTTATTATGACTGGAATTTCTTCTTTACCAACCATTAATTTCCTATAACTATAGCTATAATATATCCACAATCTAATTTTAGATTTCTTTACTGTGTAAAGAAGTATCTTGCAGTTTGTGTGCTACATCTCACAAGTAATTTATTAAGAACATTTTCTTCCTGATAGTTCCATTAAAGACTGCTTGTAATTTTTTTTTTGTAGTCTGCTGACATTCTAGTGCAGAGGATTAAGGTTATAATCTGCTAGTGGGCTTCATTATGGAATCCAGGGTTTGAATCATGGAGCTTCTTTCTGGCTACTGTATGATTTAGAGCAAGTAAATTAATTAGTCAGTACTTAGAAATTGTTTCTGAAAACAGGCTTTTACCAAGTGGTTTTCTGTAATTAAAAAATGAATGCTTATTTTTACATGCCTTCTTGTCTTTATTCTGTAATTTGCAGTTATTGAATGGTAACAATTTTATAGTTAGGGCATTCGTCCTGCCTTAATCTGTCATTTCTTCAACTTTTTATCTGCATTTTACTCAATAATCTCTCCAGCTTGCCTTTTGTTTGCATTTCCCTTACTCTGTTGTTAAAAATGTTTGAGTGTTGCCAAGACAACTGTACTGCTTGACACCATTGCATAGTCTCCTCGTCAATAGGTTCCTGTACTGGATTTACATCAAAATGTTCTTAATAAATATTCTTAATCCCTTTTTATGTTTTCATTCACATAGTCTGAATGGGTCTATGGCAAACATAAACAGTTCAAGTTTCCACAGATTTACAGCTGCAATCACCTGGACAATCACCCATACAATTCATTTATGCTTTCTATTTTATATTTCATACTATATCCGCTTGAATAGAGCAGTGTCATGAACCATTCTTTATAAGTTTATAACTATATAACATTTCCATTATAAATGTTTGCAGTTTTGTGAACTGCTGGATTTGAAAAACAATATCCTGCTTCCCTTTAGTAATTTATTTTCTAACCTGAAAATGTAACTAAATAAGAAATACAATACTAAAAAACATATTACTAATCAATGTTTCCCCTCTTAAATTTGCAGGGTCTGTAATAGTAATTATAACATATTCCTACAGAAAACTATGGAGCACTGGGACTGTTTTATACCTTTAATAATGACAATCTGTTTACATCTAATTCATCTGACTTCTCAAGAAACAAGGCCAACTAATGCATATTCAATAATGGCTTGTTCAGGTTATTTCAACCTCACTGTAAAAATATTTCAAGCTTCTCCTCTAAACCTGGGCAATACATTTTGGGGTCATCCATTGTGACAAAATCTGTGATATAGCTGGAAAACATCAAACTCATAAAAGCTGTATATGATTTTCCTCTGGCTTAAAATGTTCATTATTTTATGATAGGCAAGATTTTCATTTTTTCTTCATATACATAATCCTGCTCAGCAGATGCCACCTCTAATGATGTTACCTGAGTGCATATGTCATAGTTATTAATTCCTAAACTATCGATCACATGTTTAACAGCATTTTTGCTTTAATCTCATTTTTTGTAAATAAATATCATTTATTTACTGCCTGTAGAAAATATTTTATTCATGTTGTACTTTACAATTGTGACATCAAATATTTCTCTTTTAGTTTTTTTTTTTCTTTTTCTATTACACCATATAAATCTTACTGCACCGATTTTTTTTTTACTTTTACATAATTTTGCAAAATAGCTCTGACCACCACCCATCTTACAAATATGATCAATGGCTGCATGATGTGCTTTTAGTACCAGTATCCTTATTTCTTGCACTTAATGCAATGTCTAGTTGCTTACTTATTAACAGCTGCATCCTTCAAACCATCTGGCCATAAGCAATATCATTTTGTTTTGCTTGTATTTCTTTTATACATTTTGAGCATTATTTTGCCTTTTTCAGCGAGTTTTATGACATTTGATAGCTACTAGTCATTATTGAATTAATACTTTCAGCCTTAAAGGAAATATAAAATACAAGTAAGCAATCTTCTGAGAAAGACATGTTGCAAACAAAAGAAGAATCCTGCAAATGAAAGCCATTTGTATTTTGATGGAACTCAGGAAATTTAAGTTTCAAAAGTTAATTATATGACTGAATTGAAATGCAAAGTTAAAGCCTAACTGAGCTTGTTGACTCACAATTTTGGGCATGCTCATGGTGCTACAAAGTCCAAGTAGCCAACAGCTTTACAGTGAGAAACACCACGTATTATGTGAACAGTAAATATTCTTGTTCTTCTAAAGCAATGGTTTACTTGGCATCTTGTACTTCCTGCCCGTGTTTGTACGTTGGCAAAACGGAAAGAAAACTCTGGCAGAGAATATACGAGCATGACTATGATGTAAAGAAACAAAACTTAAATAATGCTTTGGCTAAGCACATCGATTGTAACATCGATCACAAATTTAACTTTATGGCCATAGATTCAGTGCTTGTACAGGACAACAAACCATGGGGGCTTCTTTTAGAAATAAAAGAATTAAAGTGGCAAATCCGTCTACAAGTGGACAGTTGGCTGGGATTGAATGAGCAGAGCTCAATTGCCCCAGTGTTGAAGTTGAAAGCCCTTGAAAGGAAAAAAAGTCTAGATAGCAGTACCTAAATAAACTAAACTTATTGTCCTTTATTCACATTTTATATAC
Organism: Protopterus annectens; assembly: GCF_019279795.1. Classification (NCBI taxonomy): domain Eukaryota; kingdom Metazoa; phylum Chordata; order Ceratodontiformes; family Protopteridae; genus Protopterus; species Protopterus annectens. Next base: position 633,248,157 of record NC_056725.1, read on the forward strand.
AAACTTTTCACATACATGTTTTTAACATATATTTTTCATATACATTTTTATACATATTTATTATATTCAGCTTACTTAATATCCATCTATATATATATATATATATATATATATATATATATATATATAAAATATATTTATTGATGTACCATTTTAAAAGAGTGTATGCTTGATACCGCTGTAGTAATTCATTTCTAAGTAAATGTATTTAAATAGATATGAAGTTATTCAGAACTATGTTTAGTTTGTCACTATTGAGTATAGAATAGATTGTTTTTAGAAACCTGTTTTTATAAAAATGTTCTGGTAGTGGTCTTTAACTGTGTACCCAATAAGTTAATATGAATTTCGTTCATAGTTTATCATAAACTTGAATGTAATAACAGTGGCAGGCAGATACATTAGAATATATGTGTTACATTCTTGAGATGAATTGTTCAAGTCTTATTAATATTCATGAATGAATTTACCAATCAATGTTACAGGAAGCTTATACAAGAAGTGATTTTAAAAGTATTAACTGTCTCATGAAGTTTAACATATGGTTTAAATGAAAGCGCTAACTTGATTTTTTTTATTTTCAGCAAATAAAGGATTTTATGTGATTATTTAACACTTTGGGTTCCTTCCTTAACCTAAGTTTGCTGCTGGTAGAATCCGTGAACTGCTTTTACTTTTGTTCTGAGTTTATACTGTGTTTTTTTTGTTTCTTGAGTATGGCATCTGGTAGTTCTACGGATCTCTACTCGGCTGCTCTTCCACCAGGACAAGATCAACAGGATTCAACAAAAAAGAGTATAGGCAATTTAACTGCCTTAATCTTGCAACTTTTCCAAAGAGTCAATGGATTATATCAACATTTCAGTGAGCAGTGTGCTTCAGGAGCTCCTTTCACCATCCAACCACCGGGAGGAGCTGTTTCTTCAGTTACAGCCTTTTCCAGCACTCTGCTCTGCCTAGCTACTAAAGAACAACATTATTCACGAGAACAAATGGATTCTCTTAACAGAAGTGAATCATTACAGCCAGCGAAAGATGTTAACAGGCCAGCAGGGAGACTAATTACTAACCACAATGCTGGAGGGATTGGTTTTGCTTCCAGAAACGAAGTCCCTCAACTTAATGACTGGTTGGATGCTTTTTTCTTTTTCGTTTTTAGCAGACCACAGACAAGCTGCAGCTACAACTGATGGTAAGCTAAACGAATATGATCTAAAATTAATGAGATGCAAAAAGCTCCAAGTAGAAAATGCTTATCTTAGGGAATGCATTAAATTAAAAATTATCTCTAAAGGCTTACGGCTATGGAAGTACCCAGCAGGTTTAGTCCCTGACTCGCCTTTACACATTGACTTGCTCAAATTGTTTTATAGGTTTGGGTTTGAGTTGTTAGAGCTGTTGATAAAATATAATGATAAAGAAATCAACACTCTGAGCAATGTGTTGACTTTACTAGATAAAAGTATACGAGATGATGTTTCATATGAGAACTTTAAATATGAATATCTACGCATCTTTAACAGTATTGACCCCTACATAGACAACCTTAAAAAAGGAAAGACTAATAAATTAAATAGAGACCTGAATGAATACACTAATAGGTTGGCATACCCTGAACCACCTGGTTCTCAGTTCAAAAGAAAAAAAATTTAGATTTGCTCAAAAAAAACATCCCTTTGACAACTTAAGACAAGACACTGAGTGTGCACTGGACATTGACTCCGATGGTGGTGGTGAGCCCATAAATTCTGATTTAGAATATGCTGGTCCAAGAAGGTCTGAGAGACTAAGAAATAAATTTGACTCCCAGCCAAAGCAGGGTGCACAAGGTGGCTATCAAGAGATGTTTTTTTCAGGGAGCCAGGCCCAAGAGGAAGAACTGGAGGACATAAATGTGGCATTGGACTTGCACCCCAGTGAGACCTGCCTCCCTTACTTTCACCAAGAGAGAGAACCTCACTTTCCAGAATTCACAAATAATGACTGCAGCATTGTTTTTAATAATGAGAAAGTTTTTAAAGTGTATAATTACTCTGATGAGAATATTGACATGGAAATGGCAGACTTATTAGCTAGAGGCATGACTTTTGTGCCAAGTACACCTTTTGACTTTACTATCACTGTCATAGATCTGAAATTGTTTTTGAGGAAGGTGAATTTCTCCCTATTATACCATGATAATTTGCACAGAGTTAGTGACTACTTATGGAACATAAGCTCAATTCATAATTCTCCCCTCTACCCCAAGCTTGTCTTGTATGAGAAACTATGTGAATTAGACCTTAAGAGTTTGCAGAAACACAAACATGGACACTCCATGAATAAATTGAAAGAAAGTGAATTAGCCATTCTAGAATCACTGCAAAGAGAAAAAATAAAGGTCATGAAGCCTGACAAGGGTGGGGTGGGGTGGTAATCATGAGAGTGGAGATGCACCAGAAAAAGATGCAGGAGATGTTATTTACTGACACAAGAAAGTCTCGTTAAACGAATTGAATGGTGCATATAAGAAGATCCACTCACAATTGAGCAACATTTTCATGGAAAGGAGAATTGATATCCACTTTTACAATTACTTAAACATTATCACATCTAGAGTACCTGTGTTCTTCAGCATCCCAAAAATTCACAAAGGTCTCTCTAATCCCCCTATGAGATCTCTTGTGGATGGTAGGGACTATATTACTTCATCCTGTGCACAATATTTAGATTATGAACTAAAGAAAATTATATGGAAGGAACAACAGATTTGCAAAGATTCATAGGTCCATAGGTTTATAGGTGTATAGGTTTATAAAAAAGGTAGTTACTATATTTCGGGATATAGTTTATCCTGGTTTTGAGGAAGAACAGAACCAGATTTCAGCTAGGAAGTCTTTTAGAGTTGTTTTGAAATGGGAGGGAGGGAGGGTATAGACCTAATGGATACAGGGAAGGAGTTCCAGGCCTTAGCAAACATGTACAAGTACAGACAATAGCCACCAGATTTGCTAGGTTCATAGACAGGCAAGAGTTTTTGGTTGCTGGATGGAAATGATCGACTGGAAACATTGCTGTGTAGAATGTTTTTTAGTGATTTATAGGCAGGTGGATTTTTGATAATTTTATAGGTGGTAAGAAGCTGTGTACAGTGGATATAAAGAATGTACACACCCCTATTAAAATGCCAGGTTTTTGTGATATAAAAAAATGAGACTACACTAAATCATTTCAAAACTTTTCCCACCTTTAATGTGAACTATAACCTGTACAATTCAATTGAAAAACAAACAAATCTGTTACTGGAAAAAATAAAAAAAATACAATAAGCTGGTTGCATAAGTGTGCACACCCTTAAACTAATACTTTGTTGAAGCACCTTTTAATTTAATTACAGCAATCATTCTTCTTGTGTACACACCTGCCATCAATTAACGAGACTCTGATTAACCCCAAATAAAGTTCAGCTGTCCTAGTAGGATTTTTCTGACATTTACTCCATTGCCTGCTACAGCAAAAGCCATGGTTCGCAGAGAGCTTACAAAGCATCAAAGGGATCTCATTGTTGAAAGGTATCAGTCAGGAGAAGGGTACAAAAACATATCCACAGCATTGGATATACCATGGAACACAGTGAAGACAGTCACCAAAAAGTGAAGAAATTATGGGGAAACAGTGATGTTGCAAAGAACTGGATGTCCCTCCAAAACTGATGAAAAAACAAGATGAAAACTGTTCAGGGAGGCTGCCAAGAGACATACAGCATCACTGAAGGAGCTGCAGGAATTTCTGGCAAGTACTGCTTGTGTACTGCACATAACAACACTGCTTGTGTACTGCACATAACAACAATCTCCTGTATTCTCCATAGGTCTGTAAGAAGGGGTATTGTTACAAAGCAGAAGCCTTTTCTTACACAGAAAAACATCCAGGCCTGGCTAAAATTTGCAAAACAATACATCAAATCTCCCAAAAGCATGTGGGAAAATGTGTTATGGTCTGATGAGACCAAGGTTGAACTTTTTGGCCACAATTTCAAAAGGTATGTTTGGCACAAAAACAACACTTCACATCACCAAAGGAACACCATCTCAACAGTGAATCATGGTGGTGGCAATGTAATGCTTTGGGGTTGCTTTTCTTCAGCTAGAACTGGGGCTTTACTCAAGGTGGAGGGAATAATGAACAGTTACAAATACCAGTCACTATTGGCCCAAAACCTTTAGGTTTCTGCTAGAAAGATGAAGAGAAATTTCACCTTTCAACATGAAAATGACCCCAAGTATGCATCCAAATCAACAAAAGAATGGCTTCACCAGAAGAAAATTATAAGTTTTGGAATGGCCCAGCCAGAGCCCAGACCTAAATCTAATAGAAAATCTGTGGGGTGACCTGAAAAGGGCTGTGCACAAGAGATGTTCTCACAATCTGACAGATGTGGACCGCTTTTGCAAGGAAGAGTGGGCAAATATTGTCAAGTCAAGATGTTCCATGCTGATAGACTCCTACCCAAGAATACTGAATGCTGTAATTAAATCAAAAGATGTTTCAACAAAGTATTAGTTTAAGGGTGTGCACAGTTATGCAATCAGGTTATTGTACTTTTTTTATTTTTTATATTTTTTCCAGAAACAGATTTGTTTGTTATTCAATGAACTGTGCAGATTATTGGTCACATTAAATGTGAGAAAGGTTTTGAAACGATTTATTGTGGTCTCATTTTTTTATATCACAAAAACCTGGCATTTTAACAGGGATGTGTATATTTTTTATATCCACTGTATATCTTAGTTGATGTGACTTTTCTAACCAATTTAGACTTTTTAGTGCTATACAGTGATGGGTTCTGAAAGGGGTATATGCTGGAAATTTAGCAACTTTGTTATACCATTATTCAAGTGTTAATTTTTGTGAAGCCTGGAGATGAGTAAGGATGGGAACACCATAAGGAAGAAATGGGAGGAGATAGTAGTGGCAAGTGCAGTTTTAGTTGTGTCATTAATAAAGTTGTTGGCTGTGTAACGCATCCCTAGTTTTTGATGAGTTTTTGTTATGCAATTTATATATGCAGGTTGAATGTAAGGTTATCATCCAGTATCACCCCAATAGTTTGCTTTGAGAAGTGACTTCAATGGCTATATTATCAAAAGAGAGGACTTTAAATTTTGTTTTTTCATGCGAGAGAAAGGAATTTGGGGGAAAAAGTAGTATTTTGGGGGGGGGTTGAGCATGAGTTACAAATTATGAAGCCATGTTTCAGTGTCTGTTAAAGCTTTATGAGTAATCTTTTAGAGGCTTACCGTGTTGACAGGGGTCTATATTAGAACTTCAAAGTTTCAAAACTTCGAATGTTCTAATATCAAACCCTATTCATTGAACGCTGAAAATAGCGAAGCTACAGAAAACTGAATTCTTTCCTAGGGAAAGAATTTGGTTGTCCATTTCTGTTGCTTTGCTATTTTCAGCGCTGTGGTGGAAAATTACGGGTCGAGTTCAGGTAAGTGTGCGATTGGGCATGGGTTAGGTGAGTTAGGGTTAGGGCGCGGGTGAGGTAAGTGTGTGATTGTGTGGACATGAGGGTTAGGGCGGGATAGGTGAGTTAGGGTTAGGGTGCGGGTGAGGTGAGTGTGCGATAGTGATGGACCTTAGGGTTAGGGTTTGGGTTAAGGTAAGTGGATAGTTAGTGGTGTATGTACAGTTTAGTGTAGGGTTAGATGTAAGATTTTAGGTGTATGTGTGTGGATTGCTGTTTGTTTGGTTTGCTTGTGTTGTGTGTATGTATTTTGGAACAGCAAATTTTTTTCCCTAGTAAAAAATTCACTCTTCTGCATGTTCGATGTTGTAAGCATTCGCTGAATAGGGTTCGATATTAGAACATTCTAAGTTTTGAAACTTTGATGTTCTAATATAGACCGGTTGTCAGATGTGCAAACGAGAATGGAATCATCTGTGTATTGCATTAGGGTGGCCTGTTGTATGGATGTATAGCGGGTATTGGTGAAAATGTTATAGAGGAGAGGACCAAGGATAGACCCTTATGGTACACTGGTGGTAACTGGCACATAAGGAGAGAGCATGGAGTTGCATTTTTTTGACTGATACCTATTGGACAGGTAGCTTTTGAGCCACAGAAGGGTGGGCTGAGAGAGACTGAGAGACCTAGTGAGGACATTTGAAGTAGATGTTTGCTGTGACAACTGTGTTGAAGGCTTTAGACAAGTTTAGAAATAAGGAAGAGATCAGTTTGTCATTATCTCTAGCTTTATTGATAGTATCTATATAGGTTAGAAGGACAGTGCTAGAAATATGGGAAAGACAGAAGCAATTTTGTGTAGCAGATAGGAATTCTTCCTGCAGAAGATAGTGTAGAAATTGTTTTTCAATAAATGTTTCAAGCATTTTGACGAGTAGAGATAATATTGCTGGAGGTCTAAAGTTATTAATAATAATAATTAATAATAACTAATTAATTAATAATAATAAAGTAATATTTTAGGTCTAGCCACCCAGGGGTGTGAACATTGGCTGTAAGTGATGTTCACTGCTGATGTGACACTCTCACCCCATCTGCAAATATGGGGAAAGGGGGGTTGTAGATGGATTGATCAATTGGCAGTTATCTATTTTTTTTGTCTTGCACCATGGCATTTCACATTGTGCTCCTGAGTAACATGTAGCTTGTGTACTTATGCAATTAGGAATAAATAATAATAAATAATAATAACAAACACAATGGTTAATATCTTAAATGCAATGCAATGCATTCCCCAATCGGGCAGCCCCCCCCCCCCCACACCTTTACTCTGAGATAAATAATTAAATTTAAAATACATTCTTGTTTCCTTGTCCAGAAAGCAACTTCTACAGTTCAGGCTACAATTGTGCTTCAGCTGTTACCACAGTGCAGTCCCAGCATTCATTTCTGAATGTTGACAATACACTGAAGTCTGATAATCTGAACACTTTGCAACTAGGGCAGCCAATCTCTCTGTTGCACTCTGACTATGCATCTAGGTGCATCTTACATTATAACTCTTAGTGTTATTTTATTTCTTATAATATGTCCTTTTATATATGATGTATTACTAATGGGTAAGTCAGTTAGTTAAAGAACCAGATACAAAGACACTATAAGGAATTATAGGTGTTAAAAGAAGTATACAAACATTTGCTAGAAATCTAAATGAGTTAAATATCTTTAACGTTTCCTCAGTTTCAGCAATGTGTAACAGTAAAATTTCATCTGCAGTAAGATACAGAGCATTGATTTTAAATGGAGCTTCCAGTTCTTGGACAAGTTACTATGTAGCTTCAGAAAGAATGGTAGTTGAAATGAAAACAGCAAATAACATTGGTGGTTCAGCAGTATTGGTCATTAAAATGGAAAAAATAAAATTATCTTAGGCAAAAGTAAAATTTGAAACTTGCAAACTTGATTTTATGAGAATACTGTAAAATGACTGGATTCAGTGTAAAAATCCAGACATTTGGAAAAGTAAGCTTTTTTATTGACTTCATAATCAAAAGACAGAAAATGAATTAAGCTGGCATCATAGAAAGAATTCACACCCTGAATCAAACTACCTCAGTATGCAACGTTTTAGCATAAACATTATATGTTCCTTTTTAAGCAACACTCACACTGCTCTCAAGCAGTTAAATACACCTGCAAATAACCCTTGGTAAAGTATTGATATTACAGTTCTTAATTTTTCACAATAATGTTATCTGACATTACTGACAGGTATAAATTAAATATTTCAAATACATAAAAATGTGACAGTAGTGTAAAATGCCATATTTTCAAGCAACTCTTTGTGTAATCTAATGAGTGATACAGTCATGAGCCTCAGTATTATTGCTATTTATTACATTGTATTTATTTGCTTCAAATTAATAGTTGGCATTCTAATCTCATTGACATCTACTAGCAAAAAATTATAATAAAATACAACTGGTAGGTTGTGGAAGTAAAGGATAAAAACAATTATAGCATTTTAACCTAAAGGAGTAAAATGGATTCTAGCCTTGAACTGGGATCTAGATGGCTAAGCATCCCTTTGATTTGTACATCACTGCATGTGTGTGTGCTGTTCTAATCCACAGACAGTTACGAGGAATGTGAAATTGTGGCCATTATATTTGTATTAGATTAAATAGTGTTTGGGACATGCTCAGGGGTTGCAATAAACTCGATTATTCTGTCATAAGCTTGTTCTGTTTTTAGCAGTCCGAAGCAACTCGAGTTTAGTAAGAATGTTGGAAACATACAGAAATCTTCAGGCTGTAGGAAATCAAGCATGATTAATGTGGGTCTCAAAAGTATACCTAGTCACAGATTCATCCAAAGGACACTTTATTGACATGTTGATCAAGCCATAGCTTTTCACTGATTTTGACTCATGATAATGTGATGCTACTAACCACCTCAAGTAGACAATTTTAATAACAAATTATATGATAGTTTCTGAGCATATTTAGAGTAAGAGACTAGCTGTGAATGGTGTAGCCTGGGTTTTGGGGAAATATCAATGGAGGCCAGGTGCTTCAAGATATTCTCAATGTTAGATTTTCTTTTCAAATTAATAGTCATGTCATGTATACATCTGCTTGTAGAGAGTCATTACCATTCTGTTGGATTACTGTAGTTGGACTAATGTGTTCACACACCTTTCTAACAAACTGAGAATACTAAAGGAGAAAGCCTTGATCTTTCTGGTTCACTAACTGAGAGGATTTTGTGGACGGGCATGTCATGCTTCCACTGGGCAGTTTGAGTATCTTCTCTTAGATAACCTGTGGAAACAAATAACAGATTGTTTAGGCAGACAATAGTATTCCAAATAAACACTGTCAATTGCAAAAGATAAAAATGCAAAAGCATACAGTTTTATGGTCTTTTTAAAAACCCTGCACTCTGTTATTCAAAAGTGAAGCATTGTGGGGGTGGGGTGGGGGGTGGAGCCTGAATGGCTAACTGAAAGCAGCAGTATTTTAGAGCTCCATATAACTAGTTATATGGATGGTGGATTTAATCAACAACAGAGATATCCATGTCATAAAGCCCGATAAGGGTGGATGGGTAGTTTTATATAATTCAATAGATTATATTAATGAAATATATAAAATTTTACATGAATCAGGAAATTATGAAACAGTGTCAATCAATTAAATAAATATAGGCTACATATAAACCTTAGTATAGAAGAATACTTATTGGACAATCGTATTACTATTGATTTATGCAACTTTTTAAAAGTTAAACACCCAACATTAGCTACTATAGTGGGTATTCCAAAAGTTCATAAAAGTATCAATTGTCCACCATTTTGTCCGATAGTTTCCAGAAATCATTCAAAAACATACACTATAGGTGTAGTTATAGATCGATGGTTGATACCTATATATCAGGACATACCTCACACGATTAAGGATTTGTGGGCCTTTTTGGCAAATTTGACCCCTAACATTTGGAGAAACAACTTAATATTTATCACTATTGATGTTGTCAATTTATTTTCTTGCATACCCAAAGCACAAGGGTTGGATGATGTTTGCAATAGTTTGAGTAAGTTTTCCAAATTGGAATGGGACAAGATCTGTCTCATTATGGACATGATGACATTAGTGTTAGACTACAATTATATACATTATGAAGGAGAGAATTTTAGACAAACCAGGGGGGTAGCTATGGGGGCATCTTGTGCATCCATATTTGCCAACCTGGTTATGTTAGAATGGAAAACTACTAAGTTGTTTACCTGCAGTCATTATAAAAATGTCGTTTTCTATTCTAGGTTTTTGGATGACATTTTTATATTATTGGATGGTTCTATTGAAAGTATTCAGCCTTTTATTGAGTATCTAAACAATTCCAGTTCTTTTTTGAAATTTACTTACAATTTTAGCCCTGAAGGTATTGCTTACTTGTACACACACACACACACACACACATATATATATATATATATATATATATATATATATATATATATATATATATATATATATATATATATCACTCTAATCAAGGCTTCTAGTCCAAAGTTTATAGTAAAGAAACTTTTTCTAATAGTTATTTACAATATACCAGTAATCACCCTAGACATATGTTGAGAAATATTTATAAGGGGCAGTATATTAGGGCCACTCGTATGACTTAAAGTTATGATTTTATGATAGATGAGATTAATTATATCACGTCACTGATCACCAGCAGGGGATATCCTGTGTCTATATTGAATGATGTTGCTTGTTATGTTATCCAAGAATGGGAAAACAAGTATCCTCCCCTACTGGGTGCAGGGACTAGTTTTAATTTTAATATTGGTCAACAAGTAGGAAGGCCGTCAACACACTACAATAGGGTATGTGTGTTAGAATACTCACCTTTTGTAAACTATGTAAAAGATATAGTTAAGCATAATTGGAACATTTTGATGATAGACCAAGGAGTAAAGAACATCTTAGGAGATTGTCCCAATTTTGTTCATAAAATGGGGACAAATTTGAAGAAGTCATTGTAGTCTGGACCAAAACATAGGAATGTTATGACACAAACACACTACCAAATGTGGACAACGTAATCATTGTTCCAATATTTGGGAGATACAATGGGTAAAATTGGAAAATATTAATAAGACTTATTTATATTTTAGACATGGAAACTGTAATAGTAAGTTTGTCATTTATCTTGCCAAGTGTATGTCATGCCCCGCATATTATAGAGGCAAGACTGAGTGACATTTCAAAAAAAGAATATATGATCACTTATCCTACATTAGAACTAACGACGTCAATAATGCATTATATAGACACATTGACCATTGCGGGGACGTTCGTGTTTTTAAATTTGCAATTATTGATCAAGTTTTAAGTGGACGCTGTGGTGGCACTACTAAGGCACTCTTAGACAAGAGGGAAACATATTGGCAAATATTAACTGATGCAGCCAGAGAGCCTGGACTTAATGAATTTATTTCTAGCAAACCCTTATTGCAATTAAGTTAGTGAATTCATGTACTTTTTATATATAGTATTTTATATGTCTAAGTTTATATATAGTAGTTATTTAATCATTTTATAAGTGTTTAAACGTTATTTAATCTATTTTTATTTATGTATATAAGTATTTATATCTATGGCTGTGTTTTAAATATTTAAATATTTTAGCATACAAGGTAGTTATGATGCATTTTATTGTAACATATTTTAGGTAGGTAGGTAGGAAATAGCATCTACAATAATTTTTTACATAACAATTTTTTATGCATTTATAATAATTTTCTATGCAACATTCAGCTCCCCACCAAACAAAGAACTTTTGGTTTTGTTATAAATATTTATAAATTAAAATGTTTTTTTTAATATATAAGCACTAACACATATATCAACTCTAATGCTTTTTAAATGCTTTTATAAATGTATTAACTAATTGATAGGTTCATGAAGTTTTGTAATATATATATATATATATATATATATATATATATATATATATATATATATATATATATTATAAATATTAATTTTTTTGACTGTGCATGGTATGTATGACATCAATTAATTTATTTATATTTTATTTTTATGTAAAAACATTGAAGTTACAAATATAATATATTTTACCTATATAGCATCTGTCATTTTAAATCAGTGATGGAGTATTGTGTTTGGTGCCAAAATGATTTTAAATATCAGGCAATATTATGTTATTGTGTTCTGATGAAGTCTACCTTTTGTGGATGAAAGCGCTTAACGAGGATGTCATTGAATGTTTTTTGATTCATATATTAAAGTTTCAGTTAACTCTAGCCCGTGTATTGGCTTTACTATAAGAATTGTTCCTATACGGCTTCAGTGTTCCAGCAATCTTCTGGTGTGTTTTTTTACGTTGTTGTGTGCTGGTTCTGTGTTATACTACATATAACTAGTTAAATAAGACAGGGAAAATATTATTTTTTTTTCTTCAGAGTATAAAATCTTATTGCTAAAGGGCTAATTTACATAATTAGAAACTTTGGTGAAGCTTTCCAAATAATTTCCTGTCAAAAAGCTTGGAGATATATTCACTTGTTAAAATGAGCAACTCAAGGAATTCTCACCAGGATGCTGCCTTAAAGAAGGAACTACAACAGATGACATCTACCCTGCAGGAGCTGTCTTTGAAGATGGATGATTTTAAAGAGAACCTAGAAAATCTTAAAACAAGCAGTCAAAAACAGGCCGACACTCTCAATGAAAGGCTACAGCAGCACCAGACAAGTATAACAGGAATAGAAGTTTCACTAAATGACTTAGAAACAGTGGTGGTTGGTGACTTTAAATCAAAGGGGAGCTGCAGGAGACAGCTAAATGGGTGGTGTTGATGAGAACGGGTGTGGCTAACTAGAAAGGAGAGGGGCTATGCTCAAAACCACAAAAACTGTAACTTTAATTAAATACGCTGCCCTGGGTGCCAAACCATCATTATGAAAGTCCAATCAAGGCAAAATGAAGTGTAGAAGAAAACAAAATTTCAATGCATTAGCTGCATGACAGCTTACTTAATATCTAGATGGAAACAAAAAGCTTATGAGGCATGAAAAAATAAATTACTTTTTAAATACATTACTGGAATGCCAGTCAAAATCAAGTATAAGAAAAACAAGCAGCACTCAACTCAAACCACTTCTCCTTGCACTGCAGTTCTAATTATAATTTATATTCAGCTTTATTAAAGTACCAAGTAACATGCTGAAAGTAGCAATCTCTGTGATACCCCCACTTGTAAAAATGTTTTTTATCCAAAAAAGACCTGTTGCCTGAGAACAACTATCTACTTGTTTCATGTGGAAAACATGATCAAAGTAAAAAAACTGAAAATCAAACAAGAAACAAGCTCAACATACATTCCTTAAAGGATTACTGTACAGGTTATGGACCAGACACGATAGATTGCCATTCGGTTTAGTTTGCAGGTAAAGTTTCCAAAGATGACTGCAAGTCTCCAACAAATGTAATGAGCTTCTTAAAATAATATAATCTTGTCCTTTATTACAAATACTGTCATATGCATTTCAGTACCCAAGACTTATACATTATCTAGTTATGTAAGTATTCTCTGCATGGTAACAACAGAAAGGCTTTCAATGTTGGCAATTCTTTAACAGTATGCTTATTAAAACTTATTTGCATCTTACAATCTTAGACAAGCTTACATGATGATCATTAAAGCATTGCTACTTAAACACAGAGCAACAAGCACTTTCTGAATAATAATAAGCATAAATCAACAGTATAAAATCATGACAGAAACCAGAACATTCTGCAAAATCAAGGACAGATGAAAAGCCACTGTAGTACTTGTGTCTACCTTGGATGGGGGATACTCTGCACATTTACATGACATAAATGCTCCTTGCCTTGCTTGGACACATCCAGAGTCACTACATGGGGGAGTGGGGTGCAACAAGTATGTCATAATTTGAAATGTCTTTGGCTGACTGTGATGGCCCTGACACATTTGTCATACCTCTCAATCTCAGAGCAAGAAATCTGGACAAAGCCATACATATAAGTGGGGCAAAGCCCAAAAATAAGGACAATTTTTAAATATTGGTCTTATAAACTTAGATAATAGAATAGTAGGTCTTGCATTAGTATGAATTCTCTGAATGGTATGAAATCTGAAACTGAAATGTCTGTCATTATTTTCTAACTCCAGTCTTTAATGATTTGCCACTAATTTGCCAAAAAAAAACACAATTTTATGAAAAACGGACCAAAAATGTGATGCAAAAATATAAAATAGCCACACAATGCAGCTGGGAACCTGTCAAAGAAGGGACACTTTTTAAATATTAGTTTCCCACTAATTTGCCAAAATAAACCCCACAAATTTATGAAAAATGTACCAAAAATATGATGCAAAAATATAAAATAGCCACACAATGCAGCTGGGTACCTGTCAAAGAAGGGACACTTTTTTAATATTAATACTGCTAACTTGAGCAGCTGTCAAAATAAAAGAATCTACATGCATTTCTGAAATAAAAGTAATCTATAACTCTGATTATTACAGTTATTTATTAATTGTAAACCCTCCATGTTTCCTTCCATAATTGCCATTTTGTGGAGGGATTGTTAGGGGAAGAGCAACATTTTGAGCCAAAATTGGGGACAGTTGAGAGGTTTCGGTATGCCTAATTCTATAAAGCAATTTATTTGCACGTACCTCTCAACCTGTTAATGCAGGAAATCTGGACAAGGCCAAATATATTGGAGGAACATATAAACAGTACTAAAAATTGCTCTTGTATAAACTCAGACAGTTGATAGAATAACAGGCCTTGCTTTAGCATGCATTTTTCTGAAGGTTATGAAGACTGAAACTCAGTGTCTGTCATTATTTAGTGACTTCATTCCTAAATGATTTGCCAGAAAACCACAAATTTTATGAGGAACAAACCAAAAATAAGAAGCAAAAATCTATTCATTCTGCAAAAATCTGGACAGTTGAGAGGTACAGTTCAGCCGGGGCTTTCTGAGTTTGCCGCCCTTCCTCCCTCACAAAATCATGGTCAAATGGAGCCTCCCCCCTGCAGCCATTCCAATGAACCATTACATGGCTATTTCACCCCATTTACCATAAACACTAATGTGCATACTGCTTTACTTCTGTGATGATTTGGACTTCATTTGAAAGTTTTATTTTGCATTTTACAGTGCAAACACTAATGGATATCTGCTGAACAAAACAATGCAGTCTCACAATGATCTGCCCTTGAAACACACATTCATTGAAACAGCATTGAAACCCACATTCAAAGAAAATACATTTTGCCAGTGGCAGATAAAGATTAACTTTGGATTTGGGCTGTTTTCAAATCACAGGCCCCTTGCACACGAAACATACACATGCTCTTTCATACACCTTCCTGATTGTATTAAATTATATTCCTTGTACAATACAGTACAGTTTTAGAGGGCGTTTTAAAGTTATTGTTTTGAACATTTTTACAGTAAACAATGAAACAAAATCCAAGCACCATTAATGACAAAACTGCCCAATTCAGAACATTTCTATCATAAAAGTCTACTCAAACTTCTATAATCCACCAGTATCAGTACATATGCACAATTTCTGAAGATGTAAAAGTCATCTAAATAATTCCACATTAAAGAGATCTTTAACTAATGAAGAGATTGCTGCTAGCAAACAACTTTATATTTCATTGTTTCATCTACAAATAAAGTGTCTGTTGCCCTTGAGGAATAAATTGCCTATCTTACACTAAAACCATGATAAGCTAGTTATATTGCAATAGGGAATGGATGGCAAACTGATAATAGGTTCATAGTTACTATGTATCCTCGCCAAAAAGGAGCACAGCATCTCTTTGCAGCACAGTACAGTATCAGCAATGCATCTATCTACTGTGGGAGTAGAACCCACAGCCTTCTGCATCAAAAGCAAGTACACTACCTATTGTGCTTTTAACAATGCACACAGACTCAGCTTAAGCAGAACTAAACTTTTTCTCTCCTGCAGCTCTCAGCTCCTTGTAAAAGCTACTCACTCAACTGTATCTGTGAACTTTGCAGGACAAGAAATCTAGAAAAAGCCAAAATTTATTGGGGGACAAAAGCCCAAACACCAGGGACAGATTTTAAACATTGCTTATATAATGTTGGAAAGTTGCTAGAATAAAATGCTGTATTACCATCATTAATTTCATAACCAAGTCTTGAACGCAGGACCCTGTGCAAAACAGTCAGAACAACATACCACTATGCCAAATCAGTTGTTGTGTGAAAGAGAGGAAGACTGAAACTTAAATGGCTAGCATTTAGTGAATTCCGTTATCACAATAGCTATCAATCTCTTAGCACAAAACACCTGGACAAAGCCAGTAATGGGGGAATACAGCTCCCAAACATATTCAGTGAATTCAGTTCTTACCATAGCTCTCAACCTTAGCACAAAAAACCTGGACAAAGCCAATAATGGGGGAATACAGTCCCAAAAATAGGGAAAATTTCAAATATCCATCTTATAAACTTAGAAAATTGCTAGAATAAAAGCTTTTGTGTTACCATGTACTTTCTGAAGAATATGAAGTCTGAAATTCAAATGTTTGTCATTTTTATTTAACATTTGTTAACCAGGAAAGTCTGACTTGAAACAAAAGCCAATTTTCAGCAGGGGCCCAAGGAGAAACACTCCAGACAGACACATGTCTTTGTAAGATAGGAGGATGCCAGAGCACCCAGAGGAAACCCACACAAACACAGGGAGGACATGCACACGCCACACAGAAGGTACCCCAGCCAAGAATCAAACCAAAGAACCTGCAGCTGTTAGGCAACAATGCTATCACTGCACCAATGCACTACCAGCTTTGTAAGGACACACCAATACAGAAACCACAGATTTTATGAGGAACAGAACAAGTATGAAGGAAAAATTGGTAATTTTTTTACAAATGGTGGTGGGTAGGAAATTCAGGATCTTGCCACCTGGGCCCAAGATACAGGGTTCAAACCTGTTCTCTACCCACCACTATTATGTTTTATTTTGTTGTTTTTACAGCTGGGGGGGTTGCAGTTTTGCAGTCCTATAGCACGAGCCACCCCTGCTTAGAAAGCAGACTTAAGGAAGAGGAAACACAGAAAGAACTGCTTCTTAAGCAAAACACTTGGTTGGTTAACAAAGTAGATGACTTGGAAAATAGGGAGCGGAAAAATAACATCAGGATTTTCAGATTACCCGAAAACACAGAAGGTGAGGATATTATTTCCTTTTTATCAAGCTGGATCCCTGACTTTTTAAATTTAAAAGAAGGACTTTCCTTTGGCATTGAAAGGGTGCACAGAGCTCTTGGGAAACCTGCCACTAACTCAAACTATCCTCCTAGGTTAATAATTATCAAATATCTTTCATACATGGACAAGGAACTGATTTTCAGATCTGCTTGGAGGAAGGCACCTCTAAAATATAAACAAAGCCTGATAAGATTTGATAATGACTATTCATCCAAAATAATGGAGCAAAGGAAAAAAGTGTGACCACTGATAACATTTCTGAAACAAAATAACATCAAGGCACAATTTGCATATCTAAGAATACTGTATGCCAATGAGATGAGAACTTTTAATGACTTAGAGGAAGCTTCTTCATTTATTAAAAATAATAACGTGATTATTTTACCAGAAGATATGGATTGGATGTCACCTTCTCTCAAGAGAACAAAAGAAACAAATGTCTGGACAGACGTCAAAAAGAAAAAGCAAAAGACTGATACTGTTACAGCCAAATCTCTCAAAGCATCTACTATGATATGAATTGTTTTAACATTACTTTAAAGGACCAATTTTACTGCTTGGAATTTTAAAACAAAGGTAACTAACTGCTGGAATATTTATCTAAATATTTTGAAATAGATGACACATGAGAGTATTCACATTTCCTCAGGTATGTAAAACAGGGTACTTTTCTTTCACAGAAGGAGGGTTATATAGCACATACAATATTTATACTGTAAATCAACATACATAGTATATGTGTACTGCATCTTGTCTCCCTTTCTAAATTCTCCCCTATTTACGATACTAATATAGTCTGTATATATTTAATAACTCACTATCTATACATAGATAAATAAGTCTAAAATAATCTAGTTTTAAGGTAGACTAATTGGTATAGTGAACTTAATTAATTGTTATTACAATATTTATTAGAATAATGATAGTCATTGTTATGCTTATTGGGATTGGGGACATGTTCATGATTAACTCTGAAATGTTCCATTCATGTACATATGTCCTTTGAATTATTTCCTTTTAGTATTAACAAATATATAAAAAGGAGGGAGAAATGTACTGTTGGTTAAGAGAAGTGAAACTTTCTTCACATTCTATTTGTGTTGCCATAGCAACAGTAAACAATTGCTACAGTTTCTAAGGTCACTGAGAACCTGTGAACTGCATTTAGCCTCACAGATAACAAATAATGAGAAAAAGTAATGTTTAGTTATTAAAATAAAAACAACATAAACAAGGTAAAATAAATACATAATAGGACTAGTTGTAAATATTTTATGATTTATCCTCATAGGATTACATATTCCTGGAAACACAACTGAAATGTTCCCAAACTACATGTGCACATAAATGTAGCTGCTTGATTAAAAAGCATTACCCAGTTTAACATGCTGATTCCACAAGCTGTCTGCACTGTAAAAGTTACATTTTGTATGTTGCTTGAAATTGACATTCCCTAGAGCGCATGAAAAGATATATATTACATTTTGCAACATGTTACCTCACACTCTGTACAAACTCACTTGACCACTGATAGCTAGTCATTTAAAATATCAGTTTAAATATTAAATGTGCCCTTGAAATGCTATTGACATTTTGACAAAATATAATCTGAACTGTAAAATGAATGACTTGAAAGAAGTGAAGTAATGCATAGATTTCAAAGACAGTTCTTGATACTACAGTATAAGTAAAAATGTATATTCACAAGGAAGTATTGAAATGTTTTAGTCTTCCAGTTAAAATAGCTTACTGTCAGCATTTTGTGATATCAGAAAGTTTGAAGAGCTAGGAAATTACTATTATTTGTCTTTATAATGATTATTAGACAGATGTTAGACTCTGCTTTGTTTAATGAATTGTGACACATGTTTATGAGGAAAAGTGGACTCAATTACTCACATTGGGCTACACATTCCTGGAAACTCAACTGAAATGTCCCCAAATTACTTGTGAACTTAAATAAAACTGCCTGATTATTAAGCATAATTTACTTTAACAACCTGAATCCATAAGCTATCTGCTGTATATATATACTACATTATATATGTCACTTGAATATGACAGTCTCTAGAGCACACGAAAAAAATACATATTATTTTTGCAACATGCTATATTTGCACTAACTATACATTCTAAACTAACTCAATGGGCAACTGACAAGTTATTTATTTGAAACATCAGTCTAAATATTAATTGTGCCCTTGAAATATTGTTGCCGTTTTGACAAAACAAAACCTGAACTGAAAAAGGAATGATTTGAAGAAATGAAGAATTGTACATATTTCAAAGACAGCAATTGACACTACAGTATAAGTAGAAAAGTATAAATGCAAGGAAAAATTGAAATGCTTTACACTTTTAGTTAAAATAGCTTATTGTTAACTTTTTGCTTTATCAGAAAATTTAAAGAGCTAGGAAATTATTTCTAATTTGTCTTGATAATGTTTACTAAAGTGATGTTAGTCACTGACTTGTTTAATGGATTGTGAGTCATGTACAAGACGGACTACTGAATGTTATTTCTGTTTACCTATGTTTACTGAATTTCTTTTATTAGTACTGATTTAAAATAAGGGAAAGAAATGGAAGGGAAATCTGTTTTTGGTCAAGGGAGGAGAGGCTTAAGAGTATTCTAACTGTCCCAAGAAATCTCTAAGATGCTCTAAACACTATTTGATTAATACTTACCTAAGGTAAGTCTAGATTACCATATGGGTACCTACACATTCATTCTAGACCTGATGTGATTACCCATTCTGGAAGCAGGAGGTGCCCTATGCAGGGCTGGAATTGTCAGGGTGATCATAGTTCATTCTTGGACTCTGCTTTGTAAATCTATAAATATGTAAAAGCACTGCACACTAGAATGTAAGGTGCTTCTACTCAGAGTCATGTCTTTTCATAAGTGTAAGTTAAAGTTAGTGAGCTGAAGAGTGGGAAAGTAAAGGAAGACAGTACACCTACAGTAAATTCATATTTCATTGGTAGTCACTCATTGTCTCCTACAGAGTCCTTTTAGTCAAATTATTTTAGTAATAATCTATTTGTTGTTGGCTTATTTAGTGTATGCTCCTGTGTTGCATTTAATTGATCAGAAATGACATATCTGATATGTTTGGGATCTCTTAAGAATAACTAAATATTGGATATTTTCTAAGTCAACACAACTGTTTACACTACTAACATTCCATCTTGATATATAAAATACTATAGAATAATAATAGAATAATATAGAATTTCATACATCTTTTAAGAAAATTCTCCATATAATAATTTAACGTATGGAGCTCAGTTGATATTGTTGGTTAAAGGTATGAGTGATAATCTAATAGATCTATCTTTATCTATTGGATTAGGAATGACTTTCATTCCATGTTTAATGGAAAATTCATATTTACTTGTATTTGATACTTTAGAATTAATGTTTTATAGAAGTACTTTTTTAAAGCCTGACCAGAATTTTACCCTACTTGTATTTAAAGAAGAAAGAATATTAAATTACACTCCCAAGTTTACACACATAAAAGTAACATTCACTATTATCAGAGAATATGGTATAACTACTATAATCAAAATAAAAAAGAAGCAAAATGTTTCTTCCAACAATAACTTGAAATTAATTTAACATTCTTATCATTAAATAGTAATGGCTTAAATAATGTGAATAAAAGATCAACCTTACTAAAATATTTAAATCTAAATAAAGCACAAGTAGTATTTCTCCAGAAAACACATTTTAAGACTAATGATAGCTTTATTTGGAACCCTAAGGGCAATACAGTCTTAGCTCAATCTTCCTATAGAACAAAGACAAAAAAAGTATCAATTCTCTGGAAGAAAAACATAATCACTCCAAAAGTTATTTATAAATATGAAGACAAAGAAGGTCTACTAACGTTTGCTATAATTAAATTTAATAACAGAATATTGACCTTAGCTAATCTATATTGGTCTCCTGGAATTGGAGCAGGAACGGTTAAAAACACCTAGATTTTATTTCCAACAATTATAAAGGAAATCTTATACTGGGTGGAGACTTTAATTGTACCTTAGAAGCTTCTGAAACCACCAAAAAGTCTTTTCGCATAGCAACTATTTCAAAATCTTTAAAAAGATGGATTGATTCATTTCATTTAATAGACACTTTTAAAGTAAAAGATGATAAATCATTATTATTTTCCCATAAAGATCATAGATTTGGAACACAAATCAGAATGCACAAATTATTCATAGTTCAAGATATGCAAACAAAAATCCTCAACTTCTCAATAGTTCCATGCCCCTTCTCAGATTATGACTCTCTGATAATGACGCTCCAAATAGAGTTTAAACCTTTAATCCTCTCAACTAGAATTCCATCATATATCATGAAAATTAAAGAATTCAAACCCTGGATGTTGTCAGAACTACAATTATTTCTTGAAATTAATAATACAACAGAAATCAGTAGAGTCATGGTTTGGGACTCATTAAAAGAGTATTTATTTGGTAATACCCTTAGCTGGTACAAAAGCAAAGTTAGAGAGTCGGAATCTGAATCATTAGACTTGCAAACCAGACTCTTGACAGCAAAATCTAAAAAAAAAAATCAGAATTGTCCAGAAGTAAAAAAAAAATAGAGGAATTAAATAAAAAATATAATGAAATTCTAACACACAAAACTTGTCTAACCTTAGAAAAATTTAAAATAAACTAATTCGCCACCTCCCCCAGATATCTACATAACTTATCTACAAAAATTAAAATACAATTTAAAGCAAATAATATTAGTAGTATACATCATGAAAAGAAAGGGGAAAAAATATCAGATATAGGAGATATCCTTAAAGCATTTCAGTTCCATTATATAGAACACTTCAAAAAAGAAGATTTAGATCCAACCAAATAAACTTAGATACAAACCTTATCAATATAAAAATAAATCCAGAAAACTTAAAACTAGACCTACAAAAACCTGTATCCTACAAATAAATTGTTGACAAGATAAAAGAAAGTAAATCTAACAAAGCTCCAGGGATAGATGGTATAATTACGGAAATTTACAAACTCTTCCCTTCAACAGTAAACTCCCTTTTTCATAAAACATTGCTAGAAGTCCAGTCAGAAGCAAAACTACCACCCTCATGGAAATATTCTCTCATAACACCAGTTCTAAAAAATAATAAATCATCAGAGCTTTGCATCTCATACAGACCTATATCATTACTGAATAATGATTACAAAATATTCATGTCAATCCTAGCTAACAGAATGAAAATCCCACTTTCAAAGACAATTAATAATGATCGAATTGGATTTTTATATAACAGGCACACACATGATAATATCAAAAGGATACTTTCTCTTATAGATTATGTGTATAAAGAAGATAGAGAAACACTTGTAATCGGATTAGACATAGAAAAAGCCTTCAATTCCCTCAACTGGGAATATCTATTTAAAACTTTAGCATTATATGAATTTCCTCCTCCCTTCATCTTATTACTAAAAAACATATATATTAATAACTTAGCCTACATTAAATTAGATAATTTCACCTCAGAATCTAGCCATATAACAAAAGGTACTAAAGAAGGATGCCCTCTTTCTCCTATTTTATTTGCTTTGGCTATAGAAATACTTGCAGAAATAATACGCAATAATCCAAGAATAAAAGGAATAGAAGTCTATGACCAGTACATATCCAAAATAATGCTTTTTGCTGATGATATTTTATTAACCCTATCAAACTCCAGAGAGTCATTAGGAGAGCTAGAAGAAGTAATGGAGAAATTTTATAAGATCTCAGGTCTACACTTTAACAGATCAAAATAAAAGAAAAACGAACTACAAGTTACAGATAAATCAATCATAGGAAAATAAGAACTTATGCTAAATTATTTAGGAATAGTGTCATGCCAAAATATAAATGAAACAATATTAATAAATTATAAAAACATTATTGAAACAATAAAAATATATATAGAAAAGTGGAACAAAATTATATTAACTTTTGAAGACAGATTGCAATTAATAAAAATGGTCTTATTGCCAAAAATACTATGTGTAGCATTAGCAATACAGTTAATTCCTAAAAGATGCATTCTTAAAGAAATAAACACATGGTTAATAACATTTTTATGGTATCCTAAAAAGAATAGAGTAGCTCTAACTCATCACATTAGACCCTGGAAACAAGGAGGATTGAACTTCCCAGAAATAGAAACATATATAAAAGCATCTGTGCTTAAAACTACAATAGACTGGATAAACCCAAATTATTTTGCCAACTGGAAAGATTAACAACAGCTATATTAACAATTGAATTTAATCTGTTAAAAATGTTTTTAATAGTAGACAAATCAAACAAACCCTGGTACTTACTATTCATAAGTATATAATATAATATAACAAAACCTTCTAAAACAACACTGATTAATCATTACATCAATTCCTTTAGGAAACTTATCAATGCAAACATATATCTAAAACTTTGGTTTGACCTTTTAATCCCATTTACCATCACTAAGAACTTTCCTTACAAAATATATAGGGAAACAATAACCTCCTGGGAACAAAATGGATTCTTATGCTGGTTTCAGTGCGTAAATAAATTAAATGTGTTAGATATACATATGATAAAATGGCTTACAATATTCCAACACAGGACTGGTTAACCTTACAAAGCATTCTAATGTACACTCAAGATTTATGCAGATTAATTAATAATTCCTCATTTAAAGATATTCCAAATCTAATAAGTTTTCTGTATGAATTTATATATAATAGTTGTGAAAAGAAAAATTCCATTTCAAATCTATATAAAGAGTTAATAACATATAAAACAATTGCCAAACCATCATACTGGCAGTTCTTAACAAAAGGTCAGTCATTGCAGTAAGAAATTAAAACTAACATCTTACTATCAGTTAATTATACCTCTAACACATAGTACTGGAAAATATTTAACTGGAAATGCTTACATAGAACATTTTTGACACCAGATAGAATTACAAAGATCAGTACTACTACAAATGATTTTTGCTGGAGGTGTGAAAAGTCAAATAAAGCAGAGTGGGTTCATACTTTTTATGAATGTAATAAAATTAAATCATATTGGAATGGGAATCAATATTTTTTTACAAGCTTTATTTAATGAATCCTTTACCTTAACTAAAGCATTGAGTATACTAAATGTAAATGAAGGTCCCTACCAGAATAAGACAAATATGTATTTGTTATGGACAATACTTGCTATATCTAGGAAATGCATAACCAGAAGGTAGAATTCAGATACACCCCTGACCTTGGAAGAATTCTACACTTTACTGAAGACAACTGCATTGATGGAAATAAAAATCAAAGAACTACAAATCTATCCCAGGCCATTGGTAAATAAACCCTTGGAAGAAAGTTATATATTTGTTGGACACTCTGCAATAATCAATATTGCATCTCTGATAACTGATCTGTTAATTCTATATTTAATAGCATAGAGTGTATATAATTGAAAGTCAGGCTATTGTAAATATTGTATATAGTTGTTTAAAATGATATTTAAAAATATTATGTAAATGTTATTTTAATTGAAAATAATTTTTTTGAGGAATAAAAGTGAGGCATTGCAGTGATCATTCATTATTTTTCTATTTAAACTAAAAATGTTCTAGTGCAATATGTAAATAAACAGAGGGAAGAAAAAAGAAAAATGCAGCATTCTGGTGGACTAGGAAACATTTTTAGCTAGAAACAACAGATACTTTCACATTTTATATTATTACTTTTAGTGCAGAAATGAAAAGATAATGATTGAAACACAAAATATAGCATTCTACCCTTGCAAACAAATGCAATAATCTTATACAAATAATGAGAAATAGCACTTTTCTTGATATTAAAATAATTAACATGCACTACTGATTGCAGTGAAACAGCATGTAGCATTTTAATACTGATTAACTGTTCTTCATTTTTTAAACAATTAAAAATGTTTTAGCACAGAAAATAAAAGATGATCATGGAGAATCAAGTTACAGTATTATGGTCTTGCTGACAAGCTATTTCTCCATTATCTGATAGTGGAATGAAATGGGTACTTTGTATTTTCATTTTTTTATTATTTATTTTTTTTTACTGCAGAAAATAAAGTATAGATATGGAGAAGCAACATACATCATTACTTTCTTGCTGAGAAGCATTGTTTCCTATACCTCATAGCAAGAAGCAATAAGTACTCCTGATGTTAAAAAATAAATAAATAAAAGAATTATTGTTTGCCAGGGAATGACGTGCAGTGTTTTGTTGTTGCTTAAAAAAATGTACAGGCAATGGGCTGTACATGATGAGTGTTATTACTATAGTTTAATGGCAAGAAATTCTGCCAGATGCTGTAAAATGTTTATTACTGAGACCTAAAGGAAAATAGTTATAGCCTAACTAAAAGTATTGCTTTGTACATGTAGTATCAAAGGTTTCCTGTAAACCTAATGAGCAATGGGAAAACCTTTTGGAAATGCAAAATGCATCTCATTTGCATGCCACGCCCCAGTACTAATGCATTGTGTTTAAGATACATGATTCTGTGCAGTAAAGGTTTGCTACTGAGTACTGAAAGACTGATACCTGTGAAAACTGGAAGATACTATTCATACACCTGCAGTATTTTGATCACTATTTTTATGCAGGCATTTCAATGACGGGTGTGATTCATGAAGAAATTCTAAATTGAAATGCAGTTTTAATTTTGCATATAAAGCCATCCAAATACTAGAACACATCCTAATGGCATGCTGCTGCCAAATATTCAGCCCTTAAAGACAGTAGAGATCAGATGGAAAATACAGAGTTACATAATGCCATATCAGAAGCCATAACAGTTTTAAAAAGGGATTGTAAAAATAAATGCATCAGTAAGTGAATAAATAGATTGAAACAGTAAGGAAACTGGTAGTTACAAGCAGGGAGCACTGACAGGAGGCAGACAGAAAAGCAGAATGACCATACCTGTCCTGATACAAGACAGTAGACACATGTGCAAATGTAAGGCAACACAGCAAGTATCATTAACAGATGTATACATGAAAAAAGGAAGTGGTACAGATGCATATCACAGTGCAGGTAAAAGAGAAGGGGCTAAAATGTATCACACAGTAAGCATTAGGCACACTGCGTCAGGAATATGTGTGGCCTGTACTCTGCACAATGCAACCCAATGGAAGATTACAGGGTGCACTGCTGCTGGGAAACAGCACATCTGTTATCCTTCCATAAGGTCTGCAAAGTGCTGCATTACATGTTGTCAGAGTATGTTACTGTGTACTTACAATGCATGGAAACTGTTAAGAAAGAAAGTCAAATTCACATGCCAAATGCAACTTATGAGATGACAGCAAGACAATCAGGCAGAGAATATTGACTGCAGTCACATATGGCATAAGACAGGAAGATAAAGATGGAGCAAATGATTCTGTAACAAAAAAAAACAAAAAAAACAACAGCAAGGCATTAGCAGCATAAAGCAAGAATGTGAAAGATACATAGAGAATGTGGACAAATACAGCTTCATTTGAAGGTAAAATACCTGTTTTATAAATAACCAAAGAAGGATAGAAGGTGGTAACTTAAGTAAAGGGAAAGCCTAACAGGATGAACAAATAAGATGTTAACACACTGTAGTGGTACATAAAACTAATGACAGCTTTGATTAAACAGCCATTCGATATAGTGAGATTTCAACAAAGTGGATTCGCTGAATAGTAATTTTACAATTAGTGTTTTGATGATGTGATACAGACCCGATTACACTATTTGATGATCATTTTCCACTTCTTCTTTGAACAGGCACCAGTGGTAGTCCAGTCCTATCTGACTGATGAATGCATTTATTCATGTGCACTTTAGCCATTTCAGTCCATTGGCTGGTCTCCAAATGTTGGAAGTACTCCGTATTTCTAGTGCATGGTATTTCACGCATGCCATTATACATCACTACAAAGGGAGAGAGAGTGCTTCATTGGGTATAGGAAAGCCAAATGAAAGGCACTGTAGAATAAACACATAGCACATCTACATAAACACATAGCACAGACTTCTGTAAACATTTCTACACATCCTCACATTCTCTTCTTCCTCAGCTCTGTCTGTAAAACAGGATGTGGTACAGAATGCCCACTAAAGTAATGGCCACATGGAGATACCACAAATATATGGTAATCATTTGAAATGACAAGACCTGCTAGAGTGAGTTCTGAAACAGAGATTGAATGGACACAACAACAGACTTACATATACTGAGATGTGCATTTCCCAGAATATTACCTTTTACCAAGGTATGGCAATCACAGAGTTGGTATATATACATTTAGGGGGTGTGGGGGCTTGCCCTCCACATCATGGGTGCAGGGGGGCCTGCCCACCTGCAAAAAAAATAGTTTAAAGAAGAGGAGCAATGTTTGAGTTTTATTCTTTCCCAGGATTTTCGGTCTTTTTTTAACAGTTTTCAGCACTAGGCCTTTCAAGTCCTGACATTTCAATAGGGAGTCCAAATATATGTGCAGAGAGATCCACAATGGTTCCTCTGAAAGGTTGCCTTAACATTTACCAGATAGCAAACAATGTCTGGCAGACCTAATATCATATGCCTCCTCTGATACCATGTATTTGTAAGTAAAGGTGGTTTCTCTTTAGTGGCCTGTATGTCTTAATACAAACTTGAAAAAAGTAAAAACTCAGGGGTATTCAGTAGCCATGTAGCTCAAAACATTTGTATATCCTTGGGGTCTTTTGCATAGTTCCCATGAGCATCATTCAAAGGCAGTTTAAGATATCACACAAAAAAAGTCTTGGGGCCACCAGTGTCTTTTTGATGTTTTTGCCTTTCAGGTTTTACTATCTGACATTTTTACTTGCTGTTGCATATATTTCACTAAAACAAATCCCATATCCCTGTAAAAGGCCCTACAGTTATATATCTGGAATACACCAGACAGAGCTAAATACTCTCACCTGGAAAAGTCATACTTAGCCTACTTCCACACTATGCAAAATCATAATACTTATTGAAAAGTACTACTAAATCCATTAGAAGCAATAGTGCTAGATGAAAAATATGAAGCTTCCAGGTACCATATGCACATTTGATTATTAATTGTTGATGAGTATGAAATAATTTCTCATATGATATCACATGAATACATGTGTTAACACAGTGTGCCATACATCTACAGGAATGCACAATCAGTGTTTAGAAGTTACAGTAAACAGAGAATCCCATCCCAGAAACAACCTCATATGTAGTTATCTTGGAAACATACAGATAGGTTTATAAGTTCATAGGTAGGTACTAGGCTATTAGCCCTAGGGCCTATATAAGCCTAGCCAAAAAGGTACCCTGGCTTTCACCACCCAAGAAAATTATTTTCATGTGCCCCTGTCGAGCAGGCCACAGAAGTTATCCCGGGGTGAATTTCCTACTTCCCATCCAATCATCAAGATTTTTCTTGAAGAGTGCTAATGAGGAGCTTTGTTTCATATAGATAGGTAGTTTGTTGCAGAATATGGGAAGTCTTTGGGACAGGAATCTATCCCTCCAGCATGTTCTGTTTATTGTGGTCACAAGGTTTAGGTCCCTAGAATGTGTAGCTCGGAAGGATTGGGATTTCTTTAAGTGGAACATGTCCAACAGCTGTGGGTTTGACATAGCTTTGTATGTTAGGCAGAAATCACCTCTGAGTAGGTGATATGCAACAGAGTAAATCTGGAGTTTGTTGAGACGTTCTGCATAGGGCATCTGTTTGAAACCAGTAATCCTCTTTGTGAGGTATTTCTGCGGCGTTTCCAGTTGTTGTAGATGTCTTGTGAGGTACATACCAAAAGGGGCAATGCACTCTATAATGGGTCTAATGAGTGATGAGTAAAGGGGAACAATGACGTCTTTTTTCCTGGATGAGAAACCTTTTGTGATGAGGTGTGACATGTAGAAGGATTTCCTGACTACTGTGGCGATGTGATTATCAAAGGAGAGACTACTGTCCACCTGTGTCCCAAGGTCTCTTATCATACTTTCAGTGTTAAGTAGACTACTGCCTATGTGGTAGTTCATGGGTACAGAGTTTTTACCAAAGGGGATGACAATGCACTTTTTGGCATCGAGCTTGAGGCCATGGCTTTGACACCAGGCAGCCGTCTCACTGAGGCCCTTTTGTAGAAGGTCCATATCATTAGGAGTTTCAATTATGGCTCCTAGTTTGCAGTCATCTGTGAACTTCATTAGCCAAAGACCTTCTGTGTTAGCCTGTACTTCAGAGAAATAGATACCAAACTGAAGAGGACCCAGGACTGAACCCTGTGGTATTCCACTTGCCATCGGTCTGAAGTCGGATTTGGAGTCTGCTGCTTTCGCAATGTGGGTTCGTCAGTGAGCCAGTTGGCAACTCATCTTGTGACATAGGGATTTATACCTAATTTAGTGAGTTTATCTATAATTCCAGAGTGGGGGATGGTGTCAAAAGCCTTGTGGAGATCTAGATATATTTGTCTAACATCAATAACTAGTGTTAAATCAACATACCTTAAGAGTCTGTGCTCTATAGCTTAAGAAACCAGATGATGTCAATATGTCACTCAACACAGATTTACCATTCTGATAAAAACACAGGTAAGATGCATCAAATGTAGCCAAATAAACCCATACAGAGTATGATGATAACTTCAACAGTGAACAAAATGTATGTTTTATCACAGTTCATGCTTCATATGCTGTCAGCCAGAGGTTCCCAAGCTGTGGGTTGTGACACACTGGTGGTTGCATATTGATTTTGCATGGGTCGCATTGAAAGACTCCCCACTAGCACAGCTATAGGGTTGAGATCTCAGCTGAGTGACCAGCCAATACCTCCAAAACTCTCTCTGTCTAACATGCTGACATGCACACTCTTGGCGATTTCTTTTACACACACACACACACACACACACACACACACACACACACACACACACACACACACACACACACACACACACACACACACACACACCTGGGAAAGGCTGCCACAGGTTTACTAGCTATGTCTCCTTCTGCCCAGACTATAAGATAATTATTACTGCTACCATCCACCTCTTTATCAGGTACTTTAAGGCCCTTAACAAAAAGTGTTCAATTATACTGTGTAATGTTACTATCAATACAAATGTTAGTTTGACCAAGAGCAAGGCTATTATGAGTGGCCCACACAGTGTCACTAAACAAGTATTCAAGTACTCTCAGAACATAAATATCTCTGGAGAAATCAGCCACAATTTATTTATTTATTTGCAGTTGGTTTACCAGGATAGTCCATTGGGCCAAAAGAACCCATTTTCAATGGAGTCCTGGGGAGAAAAGCTCCAAAAACAATTAGCAAGGTTACAATAAGGTATTTAGTTTCAATTATACAATTCCTATGGACTTGGAAATACAGTAGACTAGTGTACAAACATATACAAATATTACAATCTTGTATCGCTGAAAACAATTTACAATATAGAAACTGTGAGGCTTTTACAACTTAGGGTGGGTTACACTGGAGATATCTTTCATACATTCAGGATGAGTAGCTTAATGCAATCAAGAGAAAGGTATATGAGCTGACATAGAACCTTTCAATATAGAAACAGAGAACCTTTTCCATCAGAGGGTATATTTACACTAGGGTACTTTTAAGTATTCAGAAAAAGCTAATACAAGCAAGAGCAAGATCTATGAGTTTAGGAGAGTAAGTAGAAATGCTCATTATGAATAGGGGAGGAGAAGTGAAAATTCTCAGTATGAGGCGATTATGTTGGGTGGGAGCAAGAGCATTCCTACTGGGAAATTAGGTGTGAGTGAAGGGGTTTTTTGAATGAGAAGTGATTTGTGATGGTACGAATGGATGAGGGTAAGGAGTTCCAGAGACGAGCAAGACTGTAGGATAAGAGATTTTTTCCAGGGGGATGAATTGGTTTATACAGTTCAATTAAGTTTTGGTTGTTAGATCTTAGAATTCTATCAGGGAGGTGCATTTTGAAGCTAGAGGAAAGGGATGGGCAGAGGGAGGGATTGATGATGAGTTTGTGTGCAAGAGTCAGTTGGAC
The DNA here is from genome assembly GCF_019279795.1 of Protopterus annectens. Lineage (NCBI taxonomy): Eukaryota > Metazoa > Chordata > Ceratodontiformes > Protopteridae > Protopterus > Protopterus annectens. The sequence continues at coordinate 633,279,027 of NC_056725.1, forward strand.
GTAGATGAGGTGATTGGGTAGTTGTAACCATTTTAGTTTGTGGAGAGCTGAACAGTGGTGTGAGGAGGACTTATGGGAGGTAGCAAACTTGACAATTTTGTTATAGCAAGAGGAGAGTTGTGTTTTGAGAGAAGATTGTAGGTTAGTTAGAAGTGGGGCTCCATAGAGGAGGGATGGGATGAGAAATGTGGTAGATAGGGTGAGTTTGGTGGAGGGTGTAAGATAATGATTCTGTCTGTAGAGCATGCCGAGTTTTTGGTGGGTTTTTTTATATTTAGTTGAAGATGGGAATTGAATTTAAGCTGACTATCAATTTGGACCCCAAGTAATTTGGCCTCAGATACCAGTTCTAAGGATGTATTGTTGTGACTAGTAATAGTGAAATTACTTGGATTGAAAAAGGTAGCTTTAGAGGGGGTGAATACCATTACTTTGGTTTTGGAGGCATTGAGTACAAGGTGTTTTGTTTTCATCCATTGTTCTGTGGTTGAGAATGCATCTTGAGTAAGCTTTAGCAGTGTGGGGATGGAGGTAGCAGAGCAGATTATAGTTGAATCATCTGCATATTGGATAATTTTAGTTCAAGGGATAGAGTTATGGAAGTCGTTTATGAATATATTGAAAAGCAGGGGACACAGTATAGATCCTTAGGGAACACCGGTTGGGGTGTTGATGAAAGGGGAGGTGGCTTTTTTCCATCTCACTGCCTGATATCTATTTTATAAGTAGCTACTGAACCAGTTCAGAGAAGAGAGTGACAAGTTAAGCTTGAAGAGTTTAGTTAGTAATAAATTGTGGGAGATAGTATCAAAGGCTTTAGAGAGGTCTAGTAGGAGGGTAGAGACAATGTGTCCTGTGTCCTGGGCTTTGTTCACAGCATCCGGGAAGAAGAGTAGGGCAGTCATAGTACTGTCTCTTGGTCTGAAACCATGTTGTGTTGGAGTTAGTAGGTTATTGTCTAAGAGGTATGGTAGGAGTTGTAGGTGAATACACTTTTCTAAAAGTTTAGAGATAGGAGATAGAATAGCAATGGGATGGAAATTAGTAATATTGTTATTGATGCCTCCTTTGTGCAATGGAACAACAAAAGCCTTTTTCCAGATTTGGGGTACCGAGCTTTCTTGAATGGAATGGTTGATTAAAATGCTGATGGGGTAGGCAATGGCTTCAGCAGCTATACTGAGAAAGTAAGAAGGAATGTTATCAGGGGCATTAGAGCATGGTTTTAGTTTCTGCAGTAGTTTTTTTTATGGTGGATGTAGGTATAGGTTTTAGTGAGAATGGTGGGGGAGGGGGGAGAATTTGAGAATGTTGATGATGGAGTGGAGATAGGGGGATGAGCAGTGGTGAGGGGTGAAAAGTTGGTAGGGGAGGATTGGGGTGTAGTGGGGGGTATGGTGGGGTTTGAAGATGAAAAGGATGAGGTTAGTTTGGAGATAGAATCAATGAAGAAGGTGTTGAATTGAGTGGCCAAGTCTATGTCAGGAGTGTTAGGGTCTGGGCTCGGGTTATCTGGTTTGTTGGGATTGAGGAGGGTAGACATGCATTTCCAAAATTTTTGAGGGTTTGTTTTGTTGTTGTTTTGGATTATGGAGAAGTAATTTTGTCTATCAGAGATGATAAGTTTTTTTACTTTGTTTCTGAGTGTTTTGTATTCATTATGGGCTAGGGGAGTCCTATGTTTCTGATATGATGACAATGAAATATTTAAATATATTTAATAATAAATAATAAAAGAACAAGAAAATACTCCGTATATACTTACAGTTACATCAGAGATCGACATCACAGGAAATATTTAAAACAAGATTGCAGGACATTCTCAAATAAATAAAGAAAAACATCTAAGCTAAGCTTTGCTATATTCCTGACTGTAACTAACATAATTACTGTACCCTAATAATTTACTTCAGAGCAAGCAAGGCGGATGTGGTGACTGAATCTTGATGTTGTCAGGTCAAAGACAAAATATAGAATACAGTCTTTCACTAAGAGACTTCCCAAATTAATATCTCAAATATTACTGCTGGGATAGATTGCAGAATGACATAATTTCTTATCTGATTCTATCCCAGGTGAAACCCCCTACTGATGCAGCTGGTAGCATTTAGCATGTACTTGTGAAAATGCATAGACAAGGGCATTTCTTAGATCTAAGGCAGATCCTGGAAGTCATAAAACAATAAAACACTTCCAAGACAATACAGAAAACTTTTAATTCTAGACATTGCATCTGTTACTGTACTGAAACTGAAAAATAACATCCTTTTACTACATGGATATAAGGTAATTTAATTTCAGCTATTTTTCTGAAGTTAACCTCTTGTGTTCCAGTTTCCATTGTTAAAATATATACTTCTAAACAGTTACAATAGAGCAGGTACATTTCTGTTCTAATCCAGTAGGGCATGATGTGGTTACATCTTTAAATAGCACTTTGTAAAATACCTCTTCAGCACACGTCTGTACAAACCATCTTATATGACATACAATTCTAATTCATTTGTAACACAAGCATATGAATCATGTTGATATTCACAAATGACATATAATTATTTACAAAATTCCAGATAGCTGGGCTGGCATTATCTCCTTTTGTGACTTATGGCAAGAAATATTAAAGATCGAGATTATGATTGCTTTGAAACATTCACAACTTTTGTCATTGAAAATTAAGTGACACCAGCTGACGACTTAATCTCTGTAGTAGTTGCACATCTAGACTCGTAGAAAGAAAGTTTCAATTATTATTTCAGTGAAGAAATGAAAAACTGTGAGAAAAAACATCTGGATCATGAATCCATTTTAGAGTGATGTGGCTACCAGTATATCTATGAAGGCAGAAGAAGAAGCAATTGATTTGTCTGAAGACACTTTGTTGAAACTGAATTTTGATCATAAAAAAATTGATACAGTTTTGGTTGTCAGTTTAAAACACTTTTCAACTCTTTCAACTACAACTTTAAGGGTGCTGCTTCCTGTCACTATTTCATACATGTGTGAAGTTGGACTTTTGGTAATGAGAGGAATTAAAAACAAATTTCAAAATAAATTTGAATTATCAAACATCTTACGTCTGAAATTAAAACATGTCAATGTAGACGTCAATGACATCATCATCAAAAATAGAACACAAGCCCATTCTTCACATACACCTCATTAAGCATCTAATAAAGTTATATATTATAATTAAGTGGATCAATTAAAGTTTTTAAATTAGTAAAAACATTTTATTTTTATTCACCCCCTTCCTTTTAAAATATGCATTACAATCGAATAATGGGTCATGAAAAATTACTGTTTTTGAAAGTGATTCTGTGACCATAAAAGTTGTAAGCAGTCATATTATAGCAATAAATATAGTAATCATGTGGGATCCTGGAATTTACTCATACCTGCCCTGCTGGAACTTGGTCAAAGGTAAAATGTTTGACAGACCAAGCACAATACTTGTGAGCAAATCCCATTATAACTGGCATATTCACCAAGTTTTATTGCCATTATATAGACAAAACATATAATTTTCTCCTAAAACCTACTATTAAGTTAAATTATTATTATTATTATTATTATTATTGTTGTTGTTATTTAAACAGTTTTCTTATATCATTAAGAATACTTTTCTTCTACTTAGCAAAACGGGAAAACTTTACAATGGAAGTACATATCAGAATAAATGTAATCAACAATTGTTCTCTCTTTCATAGATGCAAAAACCTATGATGTGAAGCTGAAATAAAATTCCATTTAAATTAAATTATAAAATAACAGTAAATGATGTTTTGAAATTAAAGTATTTTAACAAAAGACAGTGGGTATTGATTTTACAAATACACTTCTAATAACACAATGTTGCAACTATTATGAAAACACAAAGCCATAATTCACATATCCAAATTTCTATTAAATATGTTTGCTGAAATATAAGTCAGAAAAGTAACACCTAAATGAAGTTGTATGGCATTGCATTGGGTTTTGAGAAAGATGCTCAAATAATTTCCAACAATATTGCAACTGTATCATATTTTCATTTGTAAACAAATACCTTTCAGACTGAATGGAGAGTATTCAAAATTAACGCACTGCATTAGGTGGAATAGCACTGGAAGAGGTGGTGTCAGGGAACAGGTGATGTTGACACCTCTCTAGGAGGAAAAATAGCACAGCATGGATTGCATGCATATGATCACATAATTACATACAAATGAGTGCCAACATCCTTATGAGAATTGCCAGATATGAAAATTGTGAAAAAAAATATGGCAGTACAATCCACAATTCAGAAATGTATAAATTTGTGAGATAAGAAACTGTTACAGAAAAGAGGAAAAATCCCACAATTTAAAAAATTCCCTTACCAGCCTCAGTAAGAAGCTGAGATCCTTTGTAAAATCCCCCAAAGCTAATTACAAAAATAAAATTGCAAAAGATTCCAAAGACAACCACAAGGCATTCTATAACTATGTCAAGAATCTAAATGGCAATGCTCAGATCTGCTCTGAGCTACAACAGAATGGCATTAAATATACTGATCCCAAGGATATTGCCAATATCCTGGCAGATCGATTCAGTGCCAACTTCACCCCCCTCTCACTCCCTAAACTGCACATCTCAATGCTGGAAGGTTGCCAAATTCTGGTAATAATGGCCACACAGGTAAAAAACACACTCTCCAAAGCTAAGCATACAGCATCTATGGGACCAGATGAAATCCCGGGCTGTGTACTACATGAACTACAAAATGAACTGGCACCTCACCAAAGTGTCATGTTTAATCATACCCTCACCTCAGGCTTCGTGCCCACTGAGTGGCACACAGTTACAGTTATTCCACTCCACAAGGGGGGATCCACCTTGGATCCTGGGAACTACCGCCCCATCAGTCTGATGAGCCTGATCTGCAAGGCCATAGAACGTATTATCATGGAACTTATAAACAAATATATTGACAACCTTCAAACACCAGACCCCACCCAGTATGGGCTCGTAAAGGGCCGATCATGTCACCTGAATCTGATTGACTTCTCGAATCAGTCTCCAGAGCCATGGATGAGGATAACTATCTGGACCTCACCAAGGCCTTTGACACCATCCCCCACTTTGGAATCATAGATAAACTTACTAAGCTGGGCATAATCCCTACATCACGCGATGGGTTGCCAACTGGCTTAATGACAGAACACACACAGTAAAAGTAGCTGACTCCAAATCCAGCTCCAGACAAGTGACAAGTGGAGTACCTCAAGGTTCAGTCCTGGGGCCGCTCTTGTTTGGCATCTACTTCTCTGAAGTACAGGCCAACTCTAAGGGACTCTAGCTAACAAAGTTCGCAGATGACTGCAAACTAGGAGCCATTATTGAATCCCCAAATGATGTGGACACTCCACAAAAGGGCCTTGCAGAAACAGATGCTTGGTGCCAGAGCCATGGGCTCAAGCTCAATGCCAAGAAATGTATAGTTATCCCCTTTGGGAAAAAACATGTACCCATGAATTACCACATAGGTGGCAGTACACTAAACACTGAAAGTGTGATAAGAGTCTTACGGACAAAGGTGGTCAGTGGTCTCACCTTCAATAACCACATTGCCACAACAGTCAGGAAATCCTTCTATCTGGCATGCTTCATCACTTAGGGCTTTTCATCCAGAAAAAAGGAGGTCATTGTCCCACTGTACTCATCCCTCATTAGACCCATTATAGAATACAATGCCCCATTTGGTATGTACCTCTCAAGACATCTGCAACAACTGGAAAGGCCACAGAAATACCTCACTAAAAGAATCACAGGCCTAAAGCAGATGCCCTATGCTGACTGCCTTAAAAAGCTCCAGCTATACTCTGTCACATATCGTCTACTCAGAGGTGATCTCTTCTTAACATACAAGGCCATGTCAAACCCAGAGCTGTTGGACATGCTACACTTAAAGAAATCCCAATCCCTCAGAGACACACGCTCCAGGGATCTAAACCTTGTCATCACAATAAACAAAACATGCTGGAGGAATAGGTTCCTGACCCAGAGACTCCCCAGACTCTGGAATAGACTGCCCATAAATGTCAAGCAGAGCACCTCTTTGGCCCTCTTCTAAAGGAACCTTGATGTTTGGATGGGAGAAAGGAAATTCACCCCGGGGATCACATCAGTCTCCCTGCTAGACAGGGGTCCATGGAAGTAAATAGTATGGGAAGAAATATCCAGGGAATTGTTATGGCTAGGCTTGTATAGGCTCTAGGGCCAATAACCTAGTACCAATCTATGAACCTATGAACCTATGATAAGGTGCAATAATCTGTACAACATCACTTGTGTTGAGATGCAAAGACCAACATCTAATTTAGCTGCTTTGGAAGCCAGTACAGGCAGTGATTCATGATGTTACCCTCTATGTCATGTCTGTCAAATGGTGACATAACATCATTTCCATCACATGGACCAAGCCATCATATGGGAGCTTGCAGACATGTGCCATCATTACAAGGTATCAAAGGGGATATGGGAACTGTGCATCACAAGGTTTGTGTAGCAGTGACTATTCTTGATATGTGGATCTTTCAGCATCTAACTGGAAACATGCTAACTGTTCCATAGACCTCAGTCTCATGACTCTTACACCATTTCCTAGGCAGGATGATGATGATGATGTATTGGAGGGGCATATATTTTTCACACATACAGCAGAGGAAAGAACCACCACTGTGTCTGCAGTCTATGATGTAGCCCATTTCCCTGAGGTCCTAGAGATCATTGACTGCATCCACATTGCATCTAAGGGCCCCCAAATGCTCCACATGGTATCTAAATATCAGTTGGCAGGGTTTCCACTCCAGCAACTGTAGGTGATGAGTAGTGCACAATGTATTATATGCAATGTGCCTGTGTACATAACTTCATAGGTTCCTAGGTTGTTACAAGTTGAATGACCACTACAGCCTTTGTAAGCAAAGTCATGCACCCCAACCCAATTTTGTCTCTGAATACCTTGAGTATCTATTAGGAGGGGGAGTATGTTAGTAAGGAGGTATCTAAGAGGCTTGTGGGGAGGTTAATTGGAGAAACACCATACCTATTGACAGCCTCTGTCCATCAGAGACATAGGAGCCAGGCAAAGGGTGAATTTGTGACTTCCCATCCAGTGGTCAAGATTTCATTTGAATAAGGTTAAGGATGAACTCTATTTCACATTTAGGTAATCTGTGTAGGACAGGGCATTCATGCCCTAGATTCTACTAGTGAGGAATCTGTGTGGGCACTCCAACTGTTGCAACTCTTTGGTTAGGGCATTGTACTCAGTGATGGGTCTGATAAGAGTTGAGTAGAGTGGTACTATAACTTCCTTGGACCTGGATGCCTACTCCCTAACTACTGGATCAACTCTTAGGAGTGTTTTACTGGCAAAGTAATTAGCTTCAGTGGACAATTTCCCAAAGGGAATTATAATGTATTTCTTGACATTGAGTTTTAAACCATGGCTTTGGCACCAATCACTTGTCTGTGTTAGACCTTCTTGACAAGTGTTCGTGTCATGGGGGGATACTATAATAGATCCCAATTTACAGTCATCTGCAAACTTTGTGAGCCAAAGGCCTTTGACATTAGCCTTGACTTCCAAGAAGTAGTTGCTAAACAGGAGTGGGTCAAGCACAGAGCCCTGAGGTACTCTGCTGTTAATTAGACACTTGGTGAAGGTGGTTTCACCACTCCTGACTTCAGGGGTCCTATCAGTGAGCCAGCCAACAATCTACCAAATTATGTAGAGATTTATGCCTAGTTCAGAGAGTTTGTCAACAATGCTTGAGTTGTGTATTATATTGAATACCTTGGCCAGGTCAAGGTATGTGGAATATTTTACCTTGGTGACTTTCTCAAGAAATCAACCAGGTTAGGTAGGCACAGCCTTCTTCCATTATCTGTAGGTTTCCAATGTCCTTATTGATCATTTCCAAGATAATTTGTTCTATGGCTTTGCATATTACACTTGTCAAACTGATGGGTCTATAGTTCCCAGGGTCTGTTGATGGTCCACCCTTATGAAGAAGGATTATTGTTACAGTCCTCCATTCCCATGACACATAACCTGTGTTGAGGCTGTAGTTGAAGAGTGCCTCAAGTAGTCCTGATAGAGGTTGCATTTTAGACCATTCAGGAGGCAATCTTGGATATTGTTAGGGCCCAATGAAGCAATGCTTTTGGCTTTAGAGATTGCCATCAGAACCTGATCCCTGCTAATTGTTAGGTGGAGTATGCTAGTAGGAATATCACAGGGGGTAGCCGGTGGGAGTAGAGGGTGAAGTCTGAGCTGCATTTATTGGCCAGTGTCTCCCTGATCAGTGAAGGTGGTGCCATTACATTAACCACTAGTTCAGCACAAAACTGTGTGTTGCCTTTAAGGTTCTTGACATAGCTGAAGAAGGCCCTGTGATTGTTCTTAGCCTGAGATGCTATCCTGACCTTGTAGTCTGCCTTGCTGGACTTAATTAGTCTTCTTAGTTTCTCATTTTGTTTAATCTGAGAGCTCTTTTCTTTATGGAAGTTGCAATTTTTCTGATTTGACCATGGCTTTTTTCTTTTGTTACATACCCTGGTGAGGTGAAGATTCCACCAGTGGGGTTTATTTTTGGTGTTTGTTTTGGACATTTTTCTGGTAGATACACCAGCCACTATGCAGTCATATACGTTTGCGCAGTTTTTCTGTTAATAATTCTGTATAGTTGGTCTTGGGCTTAGGAGGAGCCTTGAATTTTGATGGAAGGTTGCTTAATAGGATGCAGTTGCCTTAGAATAGTTAAGAATCATAGAAAGCAGTGTTTCAAGCAGCTGTAAGACAAAGGACCGAAAACTCACCACAGAGCTATATAATTATTTTACTGTTAAAAACAATGTTACAATGTTGAGCGCTTTCATTTTGTGAAATGTGAAACGTCTTTAGAACATACAAGGGTAACTAATCCTTCCTTTAACTACATTTACTGACCAATCATCTTAGTAGTTTCCTCAAGTTGAAGTTTCAAATTCATATTCCATTCCTTAAACAGTACATTGGTACAAAATCCATCCTAACAAACTCAATTCACAAGTAAAAAGGTTCAATCTGCTACATTTAAAACTTAATGCTACCATAAATTACTAATTATAAAAAATCTGTAAAGTTTCAATATAAGTTTAAAAAATGTATGGAAGCCCATCACATTAATGTTAAAAAAAATCATGTTTTATAAAAAAAAAAAACATTTTGTGAAAGAAATCAGCGAATCATTGTATAAACAAATATGTAATGTGTGTGTGTGTAATGGCAGTAGTTTACAGCTTAGCTGACCTCATTTTTAAGACTGGTACAATTGATACAAACTCATTATGCCCTGTGGGGACTGTGGCATTGAATCTAAGTTGCTAGTATAGCTCCCTGCACTCCAGTTTTGTCTCCCAGTCCCCACCCCTAGGGCATTTAACAATTTTTTTCAACAATACAAAATTGGAATTTGCCAAACGTTTCATGCTGAAAAAATGCATTTTTAATACATCTCATGGAAAGTTCATATAAATATCTGTATATTCTTTTCTTTAACATCCTCTGTCTTTCCAACATTAAAACTTGTCCAGGAGGTATACTTTGTCAAATTAACTATCCCATAGACTGATAATTCCTATTTTGGATTTTCATGATAGTATTAGAATCTTTCCCCAATGGAATCTTTTCTCCCACAAAAATATAGGGGCAATATTTACAATGTCCATATTTTCTAGTACTCTTGTTTTGTTTTTTACTATTATTAGATCCTCTGTCTTAGACTAGTTCCTAACTATTACAGATTTAGTTTGGTTTCTTGATTTGATTTTTATTTCAGAGGAGACAGCTTTGTGATCTGACCTCAATATTGAGAAGATGACACAGACTGTGTGTGGGGGGGTGTGCAATGCTCTCCTATGTTCGTGAGTATTAGACTCAGTATATTTGATCCACTGATTAGAGTGCACACTATCTGGCACAAGGTGTTTGTGTTAATAAAGTCCAGGAAATGTTGTAGCCTGTGAATCTGAGTCAGTGTATGCTTCTCAGTTTTTAAAAGATAACTAAAATCACCCATGAATAGGGTATTTGGTTGGATGGTGAGTGCATCTAATAGGTCTAGGTTAGAGTTGTGAGACTCTTGGGACATACATAGTAACCTATACCTAGCTAGGATATGGTAAGAGACCTTATCTGTCTAAATTCCCCAAAGTGAGGAGGACTTGTAGGGCATGGAGTTTTTTAGTTAGGCTCCTAGCATTCAGCAGTGACACATTAAGGTTGCTTTCAGTCTTTTTTCTATCTTGGTACTTTTATTTGGTGTTTCCTAAAAAAGACTCTAAGGAGGTGGATAAAGATTTAGCTTTAGCATAGGTGCAGACTGTCCTTGGCAAAGCAATGTGGTCAGTTAACCATGTCCTCCCATGCGAACAGATATGTGATTCCCCTGGAGTGACACCAGAAACTAATGCAATTATTAAATCAATCATTATGTGCAAATACTGTGCCATTATCCTCGGTGAAGGTAGAATGCAGCTCAGTGCAAGGCTTGTACCTGTCTTTGACACATATTTAGAGAGATCCATAATGTCTTTTTTCATATTGTCCATTGAGATATGTCTCAGGTCATTTACACACATGGACTATGAATCATCTTGCTACATGGGGTGCAGTGATTTGAGTGTGTGCATGATTTTGCGGATCCTGGCTCTAGATAAACATTTAACAGTTATCCGCTCCTTGTTTATCCTGGTGAGCAGGGCATCCGTATGTCATAGAATGGAATCCCCAATAACAAGAGCATTAGGTAAAGTGCTTGCTTGCCTTATGGGCTTCATTCTTTGGGGGCCATTGGGTGCAGGCTTATGTGTAGTGTTTGGTGTTGCATTTGGTGTGTACTTTACTGATTGTTGAGGTAAGGTGTTGTTGTTAACCAGCTTAGGAGGTCTTTGATGTTTGAGAAGGTTTGTTTTAAGTGGCTTAGCATAAGAAGGTGTGTGTGTGTGTGTGTGTGTGTGTGTGTGTGTGTGTGTGTGTGTGTGTGTGTGTGTGCTCTTTACAACTTCATTTGCAAGCTATATTTTTTTCTGGAAGGAAGTTGTGTATTTACACCTCTCACATACTGTATGGTTTCTTTATGATGAGCCATAGGTTAGTACTAAGCTAACTGCCCTTGTCAACTATTTCAAGCTCAGTCAATTATCCCATGCAAAAATCAAACCCTGCACCTTGTCTCTGTAAGGTAAATACCTTAACCATTATGCCAACCTCCCAACCAAAATTATATTTCTTTAATCAGTGAGCTCTTAGCAGAGGTGAGCATCAAACCTTCGACATATGAGGCAAACACCTTAACCACTGTGCCACATGACTTTTTGCCATACAGGAAGTTCTCATGATTATGGTGTCTTCACTTGGCAGATATGTGACCCACAGCAGCATTTCATGCAAGTGGGCTACCTTCAAGAAGTACATCTAGTAAGTAGTAAGTAGGTGCACACATTGTCAATCCTAGAGGTCACGAAGGTCCAATCCCATGAACTTAGGTAGTAGACCACTCAAAATGGTGTTTGTTTTATTTTTGTGCTGCAGGTGATGTTGAATATGCCTTTGAGTGATGGCTGATGACCTCCATCTGCAGCCCTCAGACAGCAGCAGAGATGGCATACAGCATTGCACTGGAAAAGACAGGGAACATTGTAAAACATGGACAGAATGTTGAAGTACTGATTCTGCTGTCTGGATACATCTGGAGGTACAATGTAGTGTACTCCACAGAGATGCAACAAAATATTTGTGGTGTGCATCATACTATATAACATAGTGATATGAAAACTGTTACAGCAGGAGGAGAGACCATAGTGCTGGCTGAAATAGTTGCAGCAACAGTGAAACAGGAGCTAGATACGACTGCAGAGGGCCGTCATATGAGACAGGGTTGGATGCAATACACAGTGGCACTGGCAAGGAGGCGGAATATGCTCCAGAGCTGTGAGCCACGATAAGTCAAATGTCGAATAACGATGACTTATGCATTGACACACCAAATCTATATATTACCTTGCATTGACTATCCACCATATGCATCAGACACTACAAAACCCAAATTAGAGAGAGGGGTGGGCAAAGCACACGCATCACTATTTGCATGGGAGGGGCCACAATGGAATTGAACAGCAATGCCAGTATAGTTGGAAGGGTTATAAGTGGTGTCTTCAGTATGTAAATGCATGGCTAGAGGGTGTTGGTGTGTCAGAGATCATGTCCTCAGGTGATGTGGTAGAGCTTCTAAGAGTAGAATGTTGGCTTTGTATACCATGTGGCTCTGCAATGTCACGCCTAAAATATCCAGAGGATGGCATAGGAGATTGATTATGCATGTAGGAATGTCACTGTAGCCCCTGCTGTGTGATTCTTACAAATGGATGGCATCTACACATTCACTGTACTGTGGTAAGACATGGATATGTGTTAGTTGTGGTACACCTGCAGAGGCATGGACTGATATTGAACTGTGACACCCTGAAAGGAATGCCTGGTGGAGTGTGCTCACAGTGGAACTAGATGAGGATCACCCACATTCAGGTCAGCATCTATAAATAGGGGTGGAGGTTATAGTGCAGCTAAGATGAATGTCAGCTGCAAACAGGCTAGTATCCACAGCCAGAGATGGAGATAGCCATGCACATTGTAGCTGTTGCAGGAACAGTGTGTGCCATCTGTGCTAAATGTCTGTGCACCCTAGCAGAGTGCAAATGTCCTCTACCATGGTTATGGTGACTGATTCCAGCAGTCACACAGCCATACTAATTTCTGAGGAGTGTGTTGCTATGCATGAATTCCCTTCTGCATTCTCTGTGATTTCACGCAAACAATGCAGTACATTGAGTAGTTCTGGCATAGTCTGATTAGCATTCATCTACACCTGGATCACAGCCCTGCACATCTACTAATGCCAATGATGGCACCCATGTTGTGAAATAGGTGGGCCTTATGGCACAGATGGGCTATAAAAATGCCTCTGTGTCAAATGTGTGCCTTCACCTTGGCATAGGTACGTCCATCTGATATCCCCTACATCTGTATGGCTGTGTGTCAGACATGGGGTAAACATAAATGGTAAACTTTGCTTTAAACTCAGATTATGCTGAAAGTCCATCCTATTCCTCCATAGTCCCCTCAGCTAACAGAGAAGGGAGCATGACCTCCACTTTTAGTATTGGTGACAGTGCCACTTTGTCCCTGGACTGTGTCTGGTACACAATTCCATCATCATCAGCCTCTAGAAAAATAATGACATCCAGCATGTGTCAATTTTACTGTTGGAGCTTGTCCCAGAGTAACATGTGGATGCATGCTGTTAACTTATCAGTGTGGCAGGTGTGACTTCCAGTACATGTGTGACTCCTACTGCCATCCAGAAAACAAGACTGCTACATGCCAAGAATTTGCATAGTCTATGGGTAAACATGTACTCTGTGGTGTAGATCATCTCAATTGTGTGACAAATGTTCCTGGGTGACAGAAATGTAGAATGGTATGCCTATGTAAACAGTGCAGATATTCTAAGAAATGACCTCTTGGAATGTCATATGGCATTACTCGCCTGGTGCATCCTGCCTAAGCACTTGGACAGTCATACTTTATGGTGCAGGTGGTCTCGCTTGCAATCCTGATGTACCTGGGTGGCAAAAATGTAGATGGATATGTGTGAGCAAACCAAGAAGACATGCTAGACAATGTCCTACTTGGATGACATGTGCCACTACTTACCTTGTACTTCTGTCACAAACACCCAGACAATATACCAGATGATGTAGGTGATGTTAATTTTCAACCCAGATGTCCCTGGATGATGTAAATGCAGATTACATTTGTGAGGAAGCCAAGCATATGTGCAAATTGATGTTCTACTGGAGTTATATGTGCACTACTCACTAAAGCATCCTCCACAGACACTCAGGTTGTCCTTACCAGTCCAACTCCCAAATGAATCCTCATCTGTGTATGAGTGTTTTCTCACTGTCACCACTCAGGGTTAGTAGGTTACCTCAATGTCTGGCAGCTACCATTGTGTTGAGGTTTATCCCTGGTGTTTGACCTATCCCTGGCTATGTCTTGGCCTTAGTCTTGACAGAGGATCATTTCAGTGACCTTGTGATATACCTGTACCAATGACCTGTTGCAACCATTCACTGCAATGATGTCTTGCTCCACCTGCCACCATACCTCCAAAAATAGTATTGTTAACAGTGCCACTGTGTCATCAGATTTTGTCATGTACACGGCATCATCATCAGCCATAGATGACCTACTGACCAGGCATGTGCTGACCTTTATACTAGATTATATATTACTTGTGAAAGCATAAATATGACATACCTGGGGTACTACTGTAATCTGTGTGTCACTCACTGTAGCATATGGCAAACATAGAGGTTCACAGTAAGTATTTGCATAACATATGGGTACATGTGTTGTGCTGTTGGCTGCTATAGTTGCAGCACTAATGTACCTTAGGAATAGATATGCATGTGTGATTTGCTGAATAACTCCTTTGCACATATGGGGTCAGTGTACAACAGTGATGATGCATCCCCTGCAGGCACATGAGCAGTCATCATCAGCTCAGTTACTACAGCTAAACCACCAAGAGGAATAAGGGTTCTTTCACCTGCCCTGACCAAGGTTACAAGGAGCTTTTCCATCTCTGTAAGAATCTTTTATGTTGAAGGTGCATCTACTAGTAGACCTACAGCTGGCAATATCCTTTGCCTTGGTCCTTGTCCTGGTATGAAATATCATATCAGCGATCCTGTGACACATCTGTGTGTCCAGTTATGGCCTCCAACAGCACTAATGTATGGAACAGATCCTGTCATACCTGGTCCCGGAAAACATTACTGGCTTTACCCTTGTCAGGGACATATATGCCATGTGTCTGAGTGTAGGTCCTGCAGTAATCCCTTTGTTCTAGTTGGTGAAATTTCTCCTACTGTTGCTGTTCTCTTGGTTCACTGATAAGACATGTACACCTGTGTGTATGAGGAACTTTATTGTACATATGATTGCAAATGGCATTGGGCACACCTCTTTATTTTGTCCCACATATGGGTAATGTGACCGTCCATAAAATGTCACTTCAATAGTGTACTAGCCATTACTAACAAGACTACAATATTTTTGTTATGCAGCTCTTTCCCCGGTAAGCTGGAGCTAATACATAGCTGACCAGCACAGGGACACATCATGCTATAACATCTGTGGTATTTAGTGCAGCACCACAACATCACAATCATTCTAAATACCCCTTCATATCTTACCTCAGTGCTTGTGAAACAGTCTTTGATCAAATAATAGATGTTTGCTATGTCAGCTGCATTAAGTCACAATAGGAGATTGAGGAGGTGTTTTAATGAGTTATACTATAAAAAGTCACATGACAACCATAGGCTCAATTTTTTTATACATGCAAAAGAAAATAATGGTTACAATGAATAAAAATGTAAAACAGCCTTGGTCTTGAATGATCCAAAAAGTTATTTTGAAGTCATAGGATGACATTCATAATTACTGGTGCATGCAGGATCAGGATGGTTTACAGTATAGCTTCATGCCAAGCACACAGTGATTTATAAAATTCTATACACAACTGCATAAAACCAAGTACTTGATCTTGCCCAGAGTGTAACCAGAGTAAGATGTGCATGTATTACTTATGCAAAACACCACCCAACCTTCTCATATGAGACTGAAGAAGTTAAAGCCATTGTAGTACTGGCTGCACGCAATGGCCTAACTTATTAGGCAACAATCTTGTGCTTACCAATGGTGCGGTGCTTTTCAGCACACTGATCTTGCTTTCCTACTAGTATTTTGCTTACCATGCTGTACTGAGCACCATAGTAGTTCCCTTACAAAAAAAAAAACATAAATGCGTTGCATGGCAGGACAATTTCTATGGAGTTGGTGGTAGCGCATAGCAACCAGCTTCCACACTCTAACTTGTGTAAAAGATGATACTGATGAGCTCCAACCAATGGGATTTCACACTGCAACATATAATCATATTGCCATAATATAGTAATAAATCCCCATTCACTATATGCTGAATGAATGTGATTAATTTTTAAATCTTGATGGCATTTAACAGCAGAGAGGGGTAATGCAGGCAGTAAATAACTAAACTCCCTTACACTGCTGAGCTGTATAGTGCTGTCAGGCTAAATCGTGTCCCCTTAAATCCTGAGCATTGGGACAAACATTCTACAGGTAATCTTGTGTACCATTCACAAAAGTGATAATGGAATTCTGCACCAGTGGGGAATACCACAATTCATGTCTACAAATCATAGCTATCCATGTCCTTGTACTGAACCTAGTAAACAAGATTCATTCATCCATCTGAGCAATAAGTCAATGAATAACAAGGTTAATAAAAATATTATCAAAAAACTGACAGTGATGAATTTTGATTTGTTCAGGGAATCAATTATAGCAATATGACATGAGAAAGGGTAGAGAGGTAACATAATCTATTCGTAGCAAACACCAGAGAAGGTGTTCTGTAATCATTAGTGAAAGTGCAGTACTCTTCAGTGCACATAGACCACTAGAGCTCCAATTATGAGTGTGCAGACTTGACACTACAGTTTTATTGATTGAATCAGTTGATTAATAAAAGAATGAAAAGATAAATATATAAATACACTTCAAAAACAAAAAAAGAAATAAAAATGAAAATTGGAAACTAAGATTTCAAGTTTAAATCAAATTTAAAAGCATTAAATACTGAGTGTATACCATACTTAAATGCATTTCATTTATATACTGCTCGCTAACCATGTAGGTTGACTAGACAAATGACTTTTTTAACCAAAACCTTCATGAAGGTAAAATTTGATGTATACAAATATGCAACACAACCCCCGAGACTCAGAGAGATTCTCACTGTCAGTGCTAATTGACTAATGTGGATCTGTCAAACAGCGCAAAGAGAGAGTCTCCAGCTAAGAGAGAAGGTAAAGCTGTGCTGAAGAGCACTTCATTAACAACTAGTTACCATATCTGTAATTTGAACATTGAGCTGTTATACCTGACAATGTTAATGTTCACTCTACCAACCCTTGCATAGCAGTAACACTGGTACCCCCAACACACATGCAGGCAGGCACACATACACACACACACACACGCACACACACACACACACACACACACACACACACACACACACACACACACACACACACACACACACACACACACACACACACACACACACACACACACACACGCACACATAAAAAAACAAATACATGTGGCAGCATTCATGCCTCTAGAGACTTGCATGTTTACATACACAGAAATACAGACACATGCGGACATGATCAGCTCCATGATATACACCTGTTTATTTGTTGGTTTATTTACTTATTTATTCAAGTTAGTTTACCAGGAAGGGCACTGATCAAAACTGACTCGTGCAGGCCCAGCCTTGGGTTGTGAAAGGACAACACAGCACTCTGTATAAGTACAATAAGGTATACTGTGGGGAGTGTATTATGTATGATCAAATGTACTTAATGTCAAGTGTCAAATACTAGCATTGAGAAGTTTGAAATTTCATAATATCAAACTCCCTAAATGTTGACCCTACAAAGACTGAAAAAGGAAAACAATTCCCTTTCCCGATCTTCACACAATAAACTCCCCAGTAAAACTAGCCTCGAATTTCTATGAACAGAGGCAGTGTTACAGGAAAATGTTTTTAAGGTAAGGTGTAGTGATACAGTTGGGAGAAGGGGAAGGAATGGGGTTAGCGCCCATTACTAAAGTCGTACTGAGAGGCAAAGACTAATTTTGCCTCTCCCCCTACCCTAACCCTTTACTGTATGTAAAAAAAAACTTCCTGTATCACTGCCACTACCCATGACAGACTCACATATACAAACTCACGCAAAGGCACACTAGCAGCATAACATTTATCCCCTTACCTAATCCTGACCATAACCCTAAAATACACATACTCACACACAAATATGTGAAACATATCCCCTTGCCTATCCCCGATCCTAACTCTAGCACTCAAACACATGTTCAAACACTCTCACCCCCTCCAAACCCCACTCACCTATCTTGACAAAACATATCATCAACGTTTTGACTGTGTGGCCACCCTTGCATTCGGCATTGTACACCACCCCTAGCATTTGTGACCACACATGCTTTTCACAACATGCAGACAGCCATGGTGGGTGGTATTCATAGTTATTATTCATGCACAAAATGGTAGTCTGCACTGTCCTTGGGTTACAGCAGCCATGGTGTAATTCATAGAGGCTTTTTATGCTTATATGCAATTGCCATGAATAAATTTCTGTAAATGAAAGATTAATTAGATTCTAATGAGATATGCTGGAGAACTTATGCTAATATGTTCCCTTCTTACCTGTTTTCTGATTCATATCCCGGGATTCATGAAGCTTGGCGCAAGGACAGTTTTATCCTTGCACCGAGCATCCTCATTACAGATGGTGCAGCAGCGCCATATGAATATGTATGAGGGCACGCCGCCGAACCCTCGACGTGCACAGGAAACATGTGCGAGTGCAGGGGGTGTGTACAAGTGCTCTACGGAGGCGTAAACATGCCCGACAGTTGCACAACCTACTATGCTTATTATTAGAGCCAGCCTCTAATAGTAAGTCAGTAATTCAGTGTCCGTGTATACCGAAATGTATGCTAAGCATACAAGAGTGTCCATGAACAGTGAAATAAAATTGAAGTAGTAAACACACAAGCAGGTAGTGGAATGTTGAGCCCCGTCCCTAGAACTTTTACAATTAGATTCCCCGTGTCCCTATTTTACATTTGTATTGCTGCAATATCGAAAGTGTAAGCAAAGCTCAGCATGTTTGCTCGTTGCTGCCTTCCACCGAGCGTAGCTTACACATTAAAATCATTCAAATAGAGAAAAACATGCAGAATCAAGGTAAACGTCAATTGTGTAGTGGTTAGAGCATCCACCTAACGAACAGGCATTCACGGTTCGAGTCCAACAATAACACATATAATTTTCCATGTGGAATGAATGTTGTTTTGCTGTAAAATCGACATAAGAGTATCGCATGAGATGTTTAACTAAATTTCATTCAATCAACATGGTACTGTCATAATGAATAAGGCACTAGTAAGCAGGTGAAAGCACAAATAAGCAGCAGTAAACATATATAAGTACCAGTAAGCAAGTATGAGTGCACTTGCGTGGCTGTAAGCAGTGCCCAGCATAGGAAATGTATATAAGTATGTACAGATATGTGTGTGTATATATATATATATATATATATATATATATATATATATATATATATATATATATATATATATATATATATATATATATATATATATATATATATATATATATATATATATATATATATATGTGTGTGTATGGGTCTACCTGATTTAACCAAAAGCTTCAAACGCCGACAACGAAAACACCGACACCGGAAGATCGACAACGGAGAAGACCAAAAGTTGAAAATCCTGATGCTGAGAACACCGACATGTTAGGGACGGATGTTAGGTTCAGGGTGCGGGTAAGATAATTGTGTGATAGTGACGGACGTTAGGGTTAGGGTGCGGTTTAGGTAAGTGCGCAATAGTGAAGGACTTCAGGTTTAGGGGTGGGTTAAGTGAGTTAGGGTTAGGGTGCGAGTAAGGTAAGTGTGCAATAGTGACCGACTTTAGGGTTAGGGGAAGATTAAGTGAGTTAGGGTTAGGGGGCAGGTAAGGTAAATGTGTGATAGTGACAGACTTAAGGGTTAGGGGCAGATTAAGTGAGTTAGGGTTAGGGTGCAGGTAAGGTAAGTGTGCAATAGTGACGGACCTTAGGGTTAGGGTTTGGGTTAAGGTTAGTGCATAGATAGTTGTTTATGTAAGGTTTAGTGTAGGTTTGTAAGGTGTTTGGTGTGCTTGTGTTGTGTGTGTGTTTTTTGGAAAAGGTATTTGTTTTGTTGATTGTCGGGATTGTGGTTTGTCGGGCATGTGAAGTTTTGTGTTTTTGAACTTTCCGTTTTATGGTGTCGGTTATTTCGTTGTCGGTGTTTTGGCGTGTCGATGTTATCAGGTAGACCTATATATATATATATATATATATATATATATATATATATATATGTATGAAGAATGAATGTCGTATCAATAAAGCATACAAAAGGAATGAGAAGGGAATCAGCAGCAACTCCAGTATTATATAGTGCTGTCAGCATATGTCATATCAAGTTGGGCAGGAGTGAGCAAAGCACTGCTACTCACACCACAGGCAGGATATTACTAGCGGGAGTAACATTGCTGATCTGCTAAGTCTACTTTACAATCAGAGGGTAGTCCTTGGTGGGACTACCCAAAAATTGATAGGCTGTTTGCCATTACAGAAGCAAGGGCAGGTATGTTCAAGGACTAAATGGTGGGAGAGCCTGAGAATACATGGGCTGAGACAACATATGTGTAGGGCCCCTAATGCTCGGGAGAGGGCAATGTGTGGAGGTGTGTCATGGCTGCGATAGCAACCAGACAATGGATGGTATGCATATGTATGTTGAACTCAGGTGGGGTGGAGGAACTATGCGTATGAGATTATGGATCCAGGCATGTCAGGGTTGGATGGGCTGGTTCTAATTGGACCAACTCGTGGAGGTCAGCGAGTTCGTTGTAAGTATATATGCATACACATATGCATATATCTATATGTAGAAGTACATTTTCTGTAACACATTCATTCCATTTGCAGACATAAATAACATGAATGTGCCCTTACAAACCTCGACAGTAGATAGAATAATAGGTTGTGCATAATAGGGAAGGGACAAAACTGCTAAAATGCAGAAGTGTGTACAATGTCCGAAGTCAGTGCTGTGCTGAAAAAAATCAAATGTGAGGACTTTCTCACACATGGAATCATTCCTGTGATCTGCCTGCTATGGCAATGCCAATTTCTAAACCGCTCTATTTGTAAAAGAATTATGCCAAACTTGTATATTATTAGCTCTCATGTGTAACGTGTGCATTACCACATAGTCATACTTATTAATTTATTGTAGTGTAATGTTAACGGGAGTAAGGATGTAATGAAGTATAGAGTCTAATCTTGAAATAAAGACATGTGTGTCCCATGTGGGACAACCGAAAAATTGTGAATAGTGTCCTTTTGGTCGCTCATGTCACCAATGTTTGTGGACTAAAAGTTTGGGATTTCTGAGGATAAGTGGAGCAAGTCAACCGATGGGATGGGTCTACAGGAAAAGGGAGTGGCCAATGTGTAGTGGTGTGGATACACCGCGAATCCAACTGGAGAATGGATAAGTACAGTGTTAGTGAGGTGTTGGGGTGGGTGTTTGAGGAACCAGGAGTCATGGGTATATGGATATATATGCAAATGAAGCAGCAAAGCAATAGTGTATTGGTTAGAGCATCCACCTAAAGAACAGACATTCCCGTTCAGAATGCAGCACAAACCACTTTCCATTGGTAATCTGTATATGAACATATTTTGACATCTGTCTGCTGTATCACCTGCAAAATAATTAAAAGTGAACTGGAGCAAAGTGTCAGTGTCATAATCAATAAGGCACTAGTAAGCAGGTAGGTTTAAGCATATATAAACACCAGTAAGCATGTGTAAGTGTGTTTGCGTGGGGTATGCATAGCTTTACAGACACACGCATATATATATATATATATATATATATATATATAGATATATATATATATATATATATATATATATATATATATATATATACTTGCAGACATATGTATATCTGTGCATATCCACACACACACACACACACACACACACACACACACACACACACACACACACATATTGGCCGTTTTGGGTAATTTCCTGGCTCTTTCCAGCCCCTGCTATCAAGCACGCTTTAGAGTGCTTTAGTGCAGCTGGAGTTGCCACTAGAGCAGCATCGGGCAGCGCTGGTTTAACAAGGTTAAACTTTTTCTGGCTCCATAAAGTCTGTTCTTCATTTTTTCCCTTAGAACTGCTCTACTAGTAATCTAAACAGTATATCCCTTAACTAAAAAGCGCAGCACTTGTTCCTAAAAGCTTTTACTTGTCTTAAAAGCATCTTCTTTTCAGGTTTAGCACTTCTGTATTATACAAAGTCCCTCACTAGCAACTCCCCCCCAGGAGTACCCACTTCCTTACTAAGTCCTCTCTTATTCAGTTACACCCCTAACTTCTAAATTTCTCTAGCATGTCGAAGGGCCAGATGCTGGCGTCCTCTCCTGTCCAGTTGGTGAATTTGGGAATATTGAGGCAATGTTACAATTACCTCATGTACACTGACAACCCTCTCCTCCTCCCACATAACACAAATGCTTGCGAGAGATGCAGCTATTTAGCCAAACTGGAGGCTGAGCCCTCTAAACTCAGGACTGGCAAGACCAGACAGGAGGAGAAGGCAACTACACACACCACAAAACCAGTCTCACATAAAGCTATCACAACAATGAATCAAACACATAAACACACAAAGTCATACTCGGAGGCTCTGAGCAAAAATTTGCCTAAACAACAGAGACCTCCAAAGCAGACATCCAAGCAACTGCCACCTCATGACACACCACAGGCAACACATAAACCACAAAATCAGTGTGCAAAGCAGTCACAGCCCTTAAGGCCAAATACAACACCAAACATACTTGTCATAGGTGACTCCATAGTCAGACACACTGACGTCCCACTCACCAGGCTGAACAAGGAGAGGGTCACAGTAAGCTGCCTATCGGGCGCTAGAATCTGCCACATAACACAAGCACTTGGGTCACTCCACAGCAAGTACAAATATGACACAGTCATTGTCCATGCTGGTGTGAGCGACCTGAGACGTACCTCCTGGACTACATGAAAAGAGACATAGAGGAGCTCTCTGATTATGTAGCCCAGGCAGGTATGACCCTGACCCTGAGCAGTATCCTTCCTTCACCAAGAATGATGCCACAACATAGAGACAAGATGATCAGCTTTAACAATTGGATTAATTTCTGGTGTCATTCAAAGGGGATCCAGTGTCTGTCTGCCTGGGATGACATGCTTGACAAGCCACACTGCTTCAAGGGATGGCTTGCACCTGTCACCCTGGGATTCGGATATTGGCTAAGGCTCTTGCCACCCCATAGTGCCTTTTTAGGCAAGGCTCAAATTCTAAACCTACCACCCTAGAAAACAAAAATGGGAAGAAACTAAGGGTAATGCTGCTCAATGCCAGAAGTCTAAATCTCAAAATGCACGCACTCAAGGCCCTTCTCACTATGGAGAACATCGATGTCTGTGCTGTGACTGAAACCTGGTTCAAGGCTCCTGAGAGCACCCCGGCACTATCAGGTTTTACCTCATATCATGTGTTCCGGCCCCAAAACCCAGACCACACCACAAAAGGAGGGGGTTTATCCATATTAATCAAGGATACCCACACCTCCAGGTTGGTGGCAACGCACGAAGCATCGGAAACCATCCAGGTGCAATTAACAATAGGCAAAACTGCTCTACAATTTGTAGCATGCTACAGGCCACCCTCTCAAACTCAGGAACCCCACACAGCCTTCCTGAAGACACTGGAGGGTATAAATGTATCTCCAAACACCATTATATTGGGTGACTTCAACTACCCGAATATAGACTGGGAACATTACTCAAGCCCCAACTTTCTAGCCCAAAGGTTCCTGGAGATCATAAATTCAAATGCCATGGAACAACTAGTCACCATTCTCACAAGATGAGAAAATATACTAGATCTCATCATCACAAACATGGGGACAAAATGCTCCACACCGGAAGTATATCGCTCATTGGCGAGATCAGATCACAAACTTATCTCACTGGAAATCCACATCCGCCCCACCCCAAACAAAAGACCACAGTGAAGAACTTCTCTAAAGCAAACTTCACACTACTCAAGACTGGTGTGGTATCCTTCAAGGCCCCGAGCCAGTGGAAACCACAACCCAAAAGCCCTTACAAATGCTTTCTACGAACACCTCCAGGACTGCATGGATCAGGCAATCCCTAATAAAACCAAGACTCTTTCCACCAAGGGCAAACGTTCAGTCTGCTGGACCCCAGCCATAAACAAACTTTACAATAAGAGGAGAAAGCTGTTACATGATAGAGCAAAATCCATAAAATAGAAGACACCCTTGATCATTATTAGTAAAAAAATATGAGCACTCATAAAATCATCCAAGGCCATCTTTGAGAGAAAAATTGCAATAGATTCAAAAGACAATCATAAGGCCTTCTTCAGCTATGTTAGAAACCTGGGTGGAAACTCCCAGATATGTGCAGAATTAGTCCAAAATGATACAAAAATCACTGAACCCACAGACATTGCCAACATACTGGCAGACAGGTTCAGTGCAAACTTCACCCAAAAGGAGAGATAACTATCCCAGCAGTGTATCCTCCCAAACATCACAAATCATGGTGAGCTGCTCTCTCTAAAGCTAAAACACAGCATCAATGGGACGGATGGTGTCCCCGGCTGTGTGCTACACGAACTCAACGAGGAACTAAACCCGCATATAAGGCAGCTGTTTAATCTTAGCCTTACCACAGGATACATGCCCAAGGAGTGGCGTGGCAACTGTGGTCCCACTCCACAAAGGCGGTGCCTCTATGGACCCTGGTAATTACACCCAGCTTAACAAGCCTGGTCTGCAAAGCTATGGAGAGGATCATAATGGAACTCATAAACAAAGACATAGGGGACTTGCAGACATTGGACCCGACCCAGTTTGGCTTTGTCAAGGGCAGATCATGCCTTTTGAACTTGGTCGACTTCTTTGAAACAGTCACCAAGGCCATTGATGAGGGAAAGGCAGTCCATACAGCCTACCTTGACCTTGCAAAAGCTTTCGACACAATACCCCACTCGGGTATTATAGAGAAACTTACCAGCTTAAATGTAAACCCATATGTCACAAGATGGGTTGCAAACTGGCTAAAGGACAGAACCCACAGGGTTAGAGTTGCTGGCGCCATGTCAGACTCCAAGCCGGTCACAAGTGGTGTCCCACAGGGCTCAGTCCTTGGCCCCCTGTTGTTCGGCATCTACTTCTCAGAAGTACAGGCAAACATAGGAGGACTATGGCTGACAAAGTTTGCAGATGACTGCAAACTGGGCGCCATAGTGGAAAGTACATCGGACACAGATATCCTTCTCATGGAAACTGATAGCTGGTGTCAGAGCCATGGCCTGAAGTTAAATGCCAAAAAATGTATAGTCATACCCTTCAGGAAAAACAAGGTAACCCCAAGCTACCATATAGGTGGCAATCCATTAAGCACAGAAGAGGTTATCAGGGACCTGGGGACCCAGGTTGACAGTGGCCTTTCTTTTGACACTCACATTGCTAAAGTGGTTAGAAAGACCTTCTGCATTGCCCACCTGATCACGAAGGGATTCACATCCAGATCAAGTGAGGTCATTGTTCCCCTGTACTCTTCACTTATCAGACCAATGATCGAGTACAATGCCCCATTCGGGATGTATCTCACCCGACACCTGCAGCAATTGGAGAGACCCCAAAAGTTCCGTACCAAAAGGATAAAGGGACTCCAAAATCTGTCATATGCTGCCAGACTGAAGAAACTCCAGCTCTATTCAGTCGCATACCGCCTGCTCAGAGGTGACCTGTGCCTGACATACAAGGCCATGTCCAACCCGAATTAATGGACATGCTCCACCTCAAAAAATCCAAATCTACCAGATCCACTAGAGCAAGCAACTTAAACCTTAGCACAGATATAAATAGGACATGCTGGAGGGATAGATTTGTCACCCAGAGACTCCTATGCTGTGGAATAAAATCCCGGTCCATGTGAGGCAGAGCACCTCGCTGGCTCTGTTCAAGAGAAATCTTGACAGGTGGATGGGAGATCGTAGGTTTACCCCGGGAATCATCTCTGTGTCACTGCTGGACAGAGGCACAACAAACTAATGGGCACAGTATTTTTTAACATAAGGGTGGCGTAAGCCTAAAACTTTTAGGCTTATAAATGCCTTAGGGCAGATAGCCTAGTATAAACCTATGAACCTATGAACCTATATATATATATATATATATATATATATATGTGTGTGTGTGTGTGTGTGTGTGTGTGTGTGTGTGTGTGTGTGGGTAGATATACACAGATATACAGCTATGACAGGAAACAGCACACAAGAATGACATATGTTCACAGGCTATGCCAATGGAAGTGATGGGCCCAAGCAAGGAACATGAAACACGTAGCATGACCTTCCACCCCCCCCAGCTCGACACAGGATACATACACACAAACCTGCAAACAATGTGAATAGTCCACTGCTCCCCAGACCACAGGCAGGATACAACCGGGAGGGGGTACACAGTGCACTCGTGAAATCTAATCTTGGAACACAGACAGGAGCGTCCCTTGCGGGACGCCCCAAAAATTAACATAAGACCAAAAGAAGGTGATACGCCGACCATTTTGGCTGGGGTGTGTACATACCCGGAATACAAGGGTGGAAAATCATGAGGACCCATGGGTCGAGACAATGTATGACATGGGTCACGTGAAGTTGACAGTGGGCAGCATGTAGTGGTGTGTTCAGACCTGACCAGGACCCAGAGTAAGGATGAGTGCTATAGAGGAGGTGCGGCTGGGGGAACTATGGGTAACTAGTTATGGGTCTAAGTGTGCAGGTGTTGGCTGATGTGGGCCTATATGGACAGCCCCAGGCATGTAACCAAAAGTGTTCATTGGGCAGAGGCGTCGCCCAATGAGCAGCCACACCCGCTATGAGTCCCAGACTCAGCAAAGTGTAATCTACATGTCAAGGAATGTAATAACCAGATGTAGATGTATATATGTAGAGGTATGTGTCTGTATATCTACCTATAGTGACATAGAGATATACCTCTTCCTCTCCATAGTACAAATGTATACATACAGAGACAGAATACATATACATACCCACATATAGATATATACATATGCAGACACCCACAGACCCATATGTTGTTAGATATATATAGACAGCAATATATAAATATATACATGTATGCATACATATACAGATATATCTGTATATAGTAATATATATATATGTGCATATATATATATATATATATATATATATATATATATATATATATATATATATATATATATATATATATATATATATATATATATATATATATATATATATATATATATATATATATATATATATATATATATATATATATATATATATATCTATATATATATATATATATATATATATATATATATATATATATATATATATATATATATATATAGATATATATATATATATATGGGTCTGTAAATATACACATGTATATAGCTAGGATATGAAACTGCAGTTACGAATTACATATGTTTACAGGCCGTGCATATGGGGGTGAGGGGTCCAATCAACAAATGTGTAACACGTAGCATCCCCCCTCCCCCCCAGCTAGGCCAGTGAGACATACAGACACACAATAAAAGTAAACACACCACTGTTTCCCAGATGACCAACAGGATACTACCAGTAGGAGATACTTGCCAGGTCTAATCTTGAAACAAAGACATCAATGTCCCTTGTGGGACACCCCAAAAGTTACTGATAATCGGAGTCAGTCCCTGTAATGATTCATCAAACCAGGCTGTAGACGTACATGGACCAGTAGGTTGTGCAAGCCTGATAACCCATGGGTCGACACAATGTACGACGTGTGTCCCGACATGCAGAGAGTGGGCAGTGTGTAGTGGTGTGTTTATACCCCACCTGCACCCACAGTAAGGATGACTGCTGTAGAGGAGGGGCAGGTGGGGGAACTATGGGTATGCAATTATGGGCGTAGGCGTGTAGGTGTTGGCTGGTACAGTCATATTAGGACCACCCCGGGGATGGAAGTAATATTCCGAAATGGGCATAGCTTATGCCTATACCTCTCAACCCTTAAGAGCAAATCCACTGGACAGGACATAAAACATTGGGGGAACAAATAGGGACCATACCTCTCAACTGTCCCTGATTTCCAGGGACGTCCCTGATTTTGACTCAAATTCTAACTCTATCCCACTTAATATCTCCTAAAACTAGTGACTTTTGGAGGAAAGGTGGTGAATTACACGTAATGAATAATGACAACAATTAAGAGTTATAAACTTCATTTACCTCAGAAAATGTGTATTAATTCATATGCTCTGAGTCTGTCAATGTGTCAAGTTAATAGCACTAATATTTTAAATGTGTCCCTGATTGTCCCTGATGTTGCCATGACTTGTCCCTCATTCAGTTGATATTTATCCCCAATCATTTGAGAGGTCTGATAGGGACAAAAAGCACATATTTCCACTTACAACCTTAGAAAGATGATAGAATAAGAGTAGTATGACTCAGCTGAAGGATGTGGGTTCCAAAACCCAAGTACCTGTTTGTATTGAATGGTGTCAGTTCCCATGTATTAGCCAGACAGGTGCAGATTGTAAGAGGAACACACCAATAGTATGAATCAAACTCTGGACAGGCCATGGATTTCGTACAGTCGAACAGCATGCTTATGCCTAATGGGCAGCCATTCCCATACTGTAGGCATGTAATATGATGTAACAGGCATCACAAGGTAATATTGTAGTCCTCACTCCCACACAGGGATGTGAGTGTCAGATGCAAACACCAAATGCAGTGTATTTGCAAGTGCAGGAGCAAGCGGGTGTAAGCTTGTTTGGCTGCTGGTATGCAAATATCACACTGGTGAAACAATGTAGAGGCTGAGTGTAAGAAACTGTAACCAGAGGTTAGAATTGCTTAGCTCTACCCAAACCCATGCGCACCCGCTCACAACTGCTTTAAAGTGCTTTAATCACTCCGTATCCAACGTCCTTGTTCTGCCCAGCAACAAAATAAATGGCCTCTGCAGGGCTCAAAACCAGGATCCTGCATACCACAGCCAATGTGATTTACCAATAAGCCATGGCAGATATACAGACATTGGATGTTATCACAAACATATCATCCAGCAGTCATTCAACAGTATAGGAAATGTATTCCATCATGTAGATGTATGTGTGTGTGTGTGTGTGTGTTTATGTCCAGATATAGATACACACATATATATATATATATATATATATATATATATATATATATATATATATATATAGATATATCAAGAACATTCCATGTGACAACAAAGCATTAAATAGGAATGAAAAGGGAAACACCAGCGATGGCTGTATTATGTAGTGGTATTGTCCTATGTAATATCAAGACACCCTCAGACAGACATGTGTCATTAATACATGCAAATATTTGTACATTGGTCAGAAACATCACTCTGTGCATTTTATTTACATTAACACAACAGTTCCTGCCCACTCATAATGTGAGAACAGTACTCTTGCAAGGTGCTGTGTGTGACATCATCAGCATGAAAAAGGTAAATGGGGTAATCATAGAGGGACTGGTAGTGTTGTGTGTACAATGGGGTCATCTGCATCACATGTACCTGGAACCTTTAGGAGTCATGTGCATCCCAGGATTGTGTGCCTGAGAGACAGGTGTGAGGACAACTGGAGTATGTTGTGATGCAAATTAAAAAGGTTACATGTGTCCAGTGGACATGTGTGTGAAATGGACAGCTATGTATGGGGAAATGTTGTTCTAGGAATAGATTGGCCTTTTGTTTCTGTAAGGTGAGAGTGGGATGTGGGGGAAGGAGAGTAGGTATGCTCGTGGAGGATAGGTTGGGTAGGATGACAGACAAGACAGCATACAGGGTCAGTATATGACATGTGGGGGGATACAACTTGGACGGGGAGGGGTGTTCGGCAGTCACAAGCCCATGAGCCCCCAGATGGAAACAATGGGACAGAGGTCCCCACCCATGGGCAGCCACCACTGCACCAAAACAGCCGCAAAGGTGGCTGTGCTGGGGGCTGTCTAGGAGG
Organism: Protopterus annectens; assembly: GCF_019279795.1. Classification (NCBI taxonomy): domain Eukaryota; kingdom Metazoa; phylum Chordata; order Ceratodontiformes; family Protopteridae; genus Protopterus; species Protopterus annectens. The sequence continues at coordinate 633,309,053 of NC_056725.1, forward strand.
GGCAGGCTCATCCTCTAAATGTGACATTCTGCCCTCAAGCTGGCGTATCTGGCCTCAAAACCCCTTATTGGGCCCCCTACGCACCATGTCCAAGACTGTACGATGGCGGACAAGTTCCTGTCTGGACCTGCTCCGAGGGGGGCAAGCCCTATCCTCAGTGGTGGTTACACCAGAAGGTGGTGCAGAGCCAGCAGAGGTGGAGGTCCAAGGCTGGGCCCCATATGTGCTGGTGCCCAGTGCCATGGCCAGCTGAAGTGGCACAGGAGGTTCCGCCGGGACCTCCAATCCCATACTGCCTATGGCGTTGCAGTTTTAACACAGATATGGCTTAGTAATAGTCAACAGCATTCAGGATTACTTATAACAGCATGCATAGATATGACCATCAACCCAACACAACAGATGGCATACATTTGCAGAGGGAGCAAAACACATGCATATATACTGCATGACATCTGTACAAAGTGTAGACAACTTGTGACTGCAGCTATGAACAGTGGCCCATTATTGGCATGTCACTGTGAGAACCTCAGACAGTGACTGTCATACCACTGTTTCATGTGACATATGTCCAATCAGGGCTGCGATGGCAGTAACGCTCATCATTATCACCATGTACTGACTGCAATCCTCAAACTATGCTTCTGCAGTTCACAAATGTGTGTTCAGTGAGTAACACAAGAAACAAATGGTTCCACACACTGACCAGTCTACAGATGGCCCTACAGATGGGGATTCCCTCTCAAACAGAGCACTGTCTTGTCAGTTTTAAAACATGCAGAATAGCCATTACCACGTACAACTTGTTAAACTGGCAGTAGTCTCAGTAAAGTATAGCCACACTTACATGCTGTAGTCATGTCTAGCACATCAACCTCCTGTCTTTAGGCTATTTTTCACTGTGTATGTTGTTTGAGGAATATCCAGATATCATCTGTGATGCTGTTTACCAAACACCAGATCAAGGTTCCACTCACAGAGACTGTCATGGGCAACTACCAACATGATGTTCCTAGATATTGTACTGTGTTTCCATGCAATTGGCTATGGGAACATAACCATAGCTGTTCCACATGCAATCTGCTAGAGGAGGACTGTAATAGGTGCAGAGGCCATCACCTGATCATGACCATCACTTACAAAACACAAGCTGCTGCTGAGCAGGTGTACAACTCCACATTCACAAGAAAGTGTGTGGGAGGGACAGACAGAGGCAAAGTACATCAGAGAAGGGCTTGGAGACTAAAACCTAAGCATCGTCTGTCACACACTTACCAGTACAGGGGTTCAGACCCCTGACTGACTAGCCATTACTATTCCAGGTGCATGCAGTTACTCCATGTGTCACATAGCTGACATGCTGGTGTGCTGTAAGAACATATATGTGTGCTGGTGAGCGACATCTGAACCAGAGATATAGTAGACATACATTAGGTGTAGCACACATGGCTGTCCACATGAACAGATGTCATTGTCAACACAACCACACTCTCTAAGGGACTCAGATACATTGCCACACTTTGCAGGCTCACAAATACACTTCCTAACTACTTAGTTTGCCACACTGCAATAATGCACAGGTACTACATGCACCACAAGGGATACCCTGAGGTTCTATAGGCTAGGGCATGTGAACTTGTCTGACATCAGTCATTATGCCAATGGGAGTTATACTGGGTGTGACTGCAGTTTGGAGCATCATACCCCACACGCAGACAGAAGGTGCCAGTACTGACATGCATGTGTGCATTGCTTCATGGGTATGTAGTGGTTGGCTGTGCAAGATGGCTGTACAAGTCTGGGTGAGGGGTAATCCTTGGCATCACACCACATGACAATGGTGTGCAGTGTGGTTCAGGGGTGTAGTGTCTGCAATGTCCCAGACATATGTGTTTTGTATGAACTGTCCTGTCATCCTGGTTACCATTGTGTATGGCCATTGCTTTGCAATGCATGCCATGTCTGTGTTTGATAGTCCTTGACATGGATAATGCCTGAGATCTGCATATCCCACAATAATGTACAGTGACATGTACAAGTGTACCTGGCTTGGCTGGCACATGTTGTGTACACAGACTGTTATCATCAGATATGCCAATACTGGCCTGGAGTGGCAGGACCTGCTAATAGACAGCAGGTTTACCCTGCACCTGCATTGATAGCATGATACAAGTATTCCCTGGTGTCAGAGGTATCTGTCGATATAGGGCATGTGTGTAAGGCATTGTATGGCCTTTGTGGATCACATTTGATGGCACCACATATGTTGCAGGCATCCAGTGGGGAACATAGTGAAGGCACATTGTCCTCAATTATGTGCCTATTGTACTGCTGGACATAGGTGTGATGCCCTCTGCAGCCCACTGCAATCACACCATGCCTACTATCTGTCATCAATGTGCAGGGTACTAGCAACATAGCGGGATATTCTAGGCAAGTGTGTTTGTGTATGACACATGGGTTCAGAACATATTCCGGGTAATAGTAGGCTTGCATACTTTGTTCACCAGGCCTTTTGCCAGATGTAGGGATATGGCTTGCCAACACAGTCTCTTGGCTGATTGAAATCTGTAATCCTTGTGAGGTGCACATTGTGACATATAATACAGACACCATATAGGAAAACTACAAAAAATGCTTCCTAACAAGTCCAGTGGTTAGACACTTACAGCCACCTCCACACAGGCTCTGACTGTCAAACACACACATGTCATGTCTTGGAATAGAACTCCTACCTAACTTGTTTATCATAATTCAGCATTACGCAGTGACAGCACGTGCTATGGAGATGACTGGATTACAGTAGTCAGTAGTCCCAGAGGTGTATTTCTAGGTGGGTGACATCAGCAGGATTGCCAAAAGTGAGTATGTGAATTGTAAAGAGTGTGCATACTCTAAAAAGCATCATTTCGTTCTCAGGCATACAGACCCACACACAGTTGGCCTGTCTGGGATTAGAACACCTACCAAACTGGGTTATCACACTATAGCATTACGCAGTTACAGCACGCTCCGGAGAGTACTGGGTTACAGCACTCCCAGAGGGGTATTTATAGGTGGGTGACATCAGCAGGATTGCCAAAGAAGGGCATTTCAAGTGTACTGCGAGTTGTACATGTCTGTTACCTGCGTGTACCCGCTGCTTACTGTCACGAAAACACATTTACACCCACTTACAACTTCTTAAAAGTATCTTATTCAGTCCTAGTTGACAGTATCAACAAGTCTTGCAGGTCTTGAACCTTAGACCATGCACACTTTGGTCACTGGACTTGACACTTAGCCATCTGGGCTGTATACATGTTTCATGGATTTTATAATGCACATCTTACTACATGTATTCCACAGTACTGAAAACAAATGGGACAGTCACTTTGTGTACATATGTACAGTACCCTTGAATGCACTGTACTCTGTGAAACAACAAAGACAAGTCTACATCTGTGCAACTGTCATAATTAAATATATATATATATACATACATGCACCTAGAAGATGTGTACACACACACACACATATATATATATATATATATATATATATATATATATGTATGTATATACACACACACACACTATAGCCATATATATATATATATATATATATATATATATATATATATATATATATATATATATATACATACATACATATATATATACACACACACTATAGCCATATATATATATATATATATATATATATGTATATATATACACACACATGTCTGAACATCCTTTGTGACACAGAAGGGTTCCAAAGGAACTGACGTGTACACAAAACAGAGGCATCTCTTGTTTTATAACATTTAAATCTTAATCAGTTCACCAGAGAGGGGATGGTTGTTGTGTATGTGGAGTTTGGGGTGGGGAATGATGGCTAATGTAATCTACCCTGGGGAGTGTGGAGTTTGAGTGGGGGAATGATGGGTATGGACTTACACCCCGATGACCACTTCTGTGTCACTGCTCGACAGAGGCACAAGAAAATAACATACCCAACTGTAGTCATTCTTGACTGTGTATTCTTTTCCATTCCTAACTATGTAATACTTTGTAGACACCAGTCACCACAGATGGCTACCATGGTGTGCAGCATGTTAAAAGACATTACACATGTGTATGCCTGGCTACAGGGTAGTCACACACACAAACACGCACACACTTGCCAGTATTATGCATACACATCTTGCCTAAATAAAGGTAAATAGTTCACTGGTATGCAGTTGGGGTATGTGCCACAGAACACATACAATTACACTTACTCTGATTCCACTTCTGAGCTGGGTGACATCACAGGACTGATGATTTGCAGTGGGGAGGGGGGAAAAGAGGGGTTTAGCAGTTGACAAGGATAAAGGCCAGTGCAAAAGGTGGTATCTCTTTGGAATGCAGCAAAACCAACTCTCATGACAGGATGCAGACACAAATACACACTCAACCACCATTTGCTGACACACACAGTTGCCGGATCAGAACTCCTGCCTATCTACAGTTCACTATTACAGTACTACGCAGTTACAAGATGCACCACAAAGATTATACATTCCAAGGCAGTCAGAATGCCCTTCTAAGATTGAGGACAATGACAGGGATACTGACAGTCATGATGTACATAGCTGTAAACCTGTGTGTTTAAAGTAGATGTCCATTACAACCTGTATGTACAAACAAGACACATCATCTGCAGGTAGGACATAGGTAGGCCTGAGAGATATAGTTGTAGCACAACAAGAACCTGAACTGGATTATGCCCATCTGTGGAATGGACAACTACTATCACTATACAGGGTTACAGTGGTCATGCTCATACACATAGAATCACAGAACTTGTTTGGATGCATTGACTCCAATTACACAAGGTGGCAGTGGGCATGCTCATACACTTAGAAGCACAGGGTCATTTGGGATGCACTATGGCTACAACTACACAAGGTTATACTGGGCATGCTCATACACTTAGTAACAAAGGGCTTGTTTGGATGCACTGACACAAATTGCACAAGGTGGCAGTGGGTATGCTCAAACACTTAGTAGCACAGGGCTGTTTGGGATGCACTCTGATTCTAACCACAGAAGGCCACAGTGTGCATGCTCATACACTTACATGTACAGCACACGTTGTAATAGACTCCTATTGTAAACACACAGGTTTACAGCTATGTACATATTACCTGTCAGTATATATGCACATCATACTGCTTTACTACCAGATACCTGTATGTGGACTGTAAATGATATATCTGTGTCTGTGCTGTGTGATACACATGCATACATGTACATGAAGTAGTGACATATATATGTTAAGTATACACAATCATGCATGTGTGGACGTGACAGACAATAGGTTAACTGGGACACACAGGTGGAGTCTTCCTACGGCATGTGTCACACACCTTGCTGCCCTGAAAGCCATACATTGATAGCAGGTTGTGGACAGTGGCATTATACTTGGAACAGTGACACGTGAAAGCATCATGTGTGAGCCTCATTATGTAATGGTACTGAGGTGCAGGTGCCAAGATGACCTCTCCTGGCTGTGTTAGTAGTTGTCATTATTAGCAGGACTGCTACACTAAGTATATCTCACATTGGTTAAATACACAATGTCTACTGCTGTCCATCACCTTACATGTGGCATTTGTAACCAAGCACACTGCTGCCACTCGCAGTGATGTCATGGTACGAGTGGCAACTGCTAGACTAAAACAATGAACCAATGTCCTGCTGATATTATGAGGTTGTCCAGAGTCTGTCATTCCATGCTATCATGACTGAATGACAAGCCTTCGACACAGACCACATACATCCATGTTTCAAGTGAGTGTGGATAATACCAAGGTCACATTTACCCATATAGTCGCATTCCAAGGCAAAAGTCCTACACACAGAAGTAACACACTGACACCTACAAGACAATTACATTGGATGCTTATGCTTACCAGTGCTAGATGTGTGGCTTTTGTAATCCATTTGCTCAATGTAGAACCTACAATGTGGAATTCTGACATCTGTGCAGTGAGGAACACCTGGCTGAAGGCTCTGTAGTGCACAATTGCAATACCACCATACAACTCAGATCCACACATGTGGGCCATAACACTGGTATGGACCATTCCAGGTGGTGGTATCCACATATTCATAAAGGCTACTCACATGTAAGATCACTACTCTGACATAACTCATCACAGATGAGTCAGGTACAGATGACAGTGGCAAACACTACATTCTAGGTTGTATCCTCATATACATCCACCACCTTGTCCCCAGACTACCAACACAAATCCATATGTGGTATGACATAGTATGGTAGACCACCAGATAACCTTCAAGTGGTGGACTGTACATACGCCTACATCAACTGTGCAAAGTACCCATGTATAGACACAGCTGCATAATATTTTATGCAATGCAATAATACCACTGTTTGTAACCAGCTCAGATGTACACATACCAGGGTCCCTCGGATGTTGTCAGCATTAACACAGTTGACTGTTGCTGTACACCAGTAAACAACACCCTCATGGTTGAATATGACCTAACTGTACCTGCCCTGGATATGTACATCCCACACTCATACAACATAAATGACATTACCATAGCTTTCGTTATCCTTTCTACATACAGGTGGCTACATTCATTACACACATGCACATGGCAGATAGCATGCTAACAGTACATAAGGTTTGATATCTATATTAACAGAGGTAATATTCCCTCTCTACTGGTCACCCATGACACTTATCATATCATACAACAACCCATGTGGCATGTATGTCATTAGACATGTCCACCTAATGCATTGCTTACAAACAAACCCAAATAACAGGATCATAGGACCTATACAAGGCCTGTATTGACAGACTCAGGGAAATCCAGCTCTGCTCTGTATGTTCCTGAGTAGTCACAGGTGATATGTCCATGACATGTATAGCCATGTGTGCCCACAACTCCTACATATTCCCCATGTCAACAATTGCAAGCCATGCATGCTGTGTGCTGTCTGGACATTAGCCTTAGTACTACAATAGCCAGTATGTGCTGGGGTACAAGCCACAGACCTCGCACATGCTTGAATGAGTGTACTGCCTAGCTCTAAGAGACCACATTGCTGGCACTCTTCCAGTAAACATGAGGTGTGTGTGACAAATATGTTGTGCACACTGTTGACCATTACAGTGCCCTGGCTTCACCATGGAACTGTCAAGTAACAGTTTGTAGGAGCATGACATGGAATAATGCTGTGTGTGTCTTGCTGATATGTGCTGTTGCCATATATGTACACTTGGCTACTCGGTGAAGGTGGTTGTGTCCTACCAGTACATGAATACAACATCCATTATGGTGTAATGCTCAGCTATGTTTCACACATGGCGTGGGAAAGTTGTGGAATGTATCCTTTTGGCCTGCTAGTCCACTTACTGATGTAGACCGCATATGTGTACATGCACTGATGTTTGTTTAGATTCCATGCATGTGCAGTGTCTGATGTTTGAAGGTGACTGTTGTCTTACTACATCATGCTGTTGCAATACAGCCTCAACATTGCCAACTGTATATGGTGATATGCCCAAAATACAGTAAGTTGTACATGAGGTATGGACATAAGTTTGGATATGACTACTAAGTGGTGGGGCTACTTTTCAGATGAATGATTACTGAGGACCACTCACTGGTGTGTTACAATCATTTCTACAATAACCTGTGTAACTGCTAAGGTCTGGTTTTGTTAACTGAAGTGAAAGACAGACAATGTTGAATGCAGTAAGGGTGACTCTGAAAGCAAACCTCTTGACACCTGTAACAGTAATACCTTCCCTGTGCATATATTGTGCATATATCAGCAGAGTTGGAAAAGGAAAGAGTCAGTATGCTTTGTAGTGAATATGATAGTACTGTAATTCTGTAATACCTATCATGAGATAGGCAGGTGTTTGTTTCACAGTACTGGCACGTGTGGGTGTGCGTGTGTGTCCATATATGTCACGTATGGTTGGGAATACATCCCACATGTCTTTCACTCTCCTGGACACTGTTGTTGACATCAGTACAGAGTGAAGTGTAGAAAGAAAGGCATAGGCAGGTGGTTGAACCTCTCACACGTCAAGTGTCTGTATGTGTGTGACATAGGTGTATATCTTTGTGAATGCCACAGTGTGTGTGTGTGTGTGTGTGTGTGTGTGTGTGTGTGTGTGTGTGTGTGTGTGTGTGTGTGTGTGCATGTGTGCGTGTGTGTGTATGGCTGTCTGTGTATGGCTGTCCAGTCCCTGGAGTGAAGGTATATTTTACCATAGTGAAATGTTAATGCCCCCTTCCCCCATCCACTCATTGCAATTTAGTATCCCTATTGATATCATCAGTCTTAGATGGGCATTCTAACCACCTGTTAACATGTACACCCTGGGGTGTGGCTTGTTGTTACATATCCTACTGATGATCGCCCCTCCCCACATACACTCACTGCACTGTAGTATCCTTGTCGATGTCCTCGATCTTGTGCCATTCTGACTACTTGTACATGTGTAATCTCTGTGACGCATCTTGTAATTGTGTAGTACTATAATGATGATTTGCACATAGGCAGGGGTTCTCATCTGAACAGAGGCAACTGTGTGTGTGTCAGAGTGTGTGTTACTGTGTCTGTGAATCCCTGAGTGTGTGGGTGTGTCTGTGTTTGCATCCTGTCATGGCAGCGAGTATTACTGCTTCCCAATGAGAAGCCACTATTTCCACTGGCCTTTACCCTTGACATACACTTTACCACTCTTTTACCTCGTCCCCGCTCCAGGTAACTATATCTATGATGTCACCTACTATGGATGTGACGGATGTGAACACAGTAGCTTACTACACAGCTATCATGCTTTTGGATCATTAGAACAGTAAACATAATTGAAACATGGGAGATTATAACTGTAATGTGGAAGCTACAAAGTGCATGCAGGTATTGTTAAACAGACCTGTGAGTAGTCAACATGTACATATGGGACACTAACCGCAAACACTGACATCCCCCAGCACATGCAACTACACCTGAAAGAGGAAGGCAGAACATCAAGATCAACATGCTGTTGGTGTTGTTACACATGATATGATACATACTGTCAGACGTAGAAAATGCATTCTAAAACTGTAATACATGGTATGTCTGCTGCCTTTCAACACTAATCAACAATATTAATCTACAGTTGTCTACCTAGTATGTTCACCCTGTGCATCAGACCATATGAGCATGTCCCTGCACCGATGGTGTGGATGACAGGGATGTGGCACAGGCATCATCATATGCACAGGGTCATAATGTTTGCCAGAAGCCGAGGCTGCACCATTGGATGACATCACGTGTGCGTTAGGGCCTGTGATATCATTGGGCATGTGTGGATGCTATGCGTGGGTTTGTTGAGGTGCCCTGCCTTTGTTTCTGGTGTGTGTGTGTGTGTGTGTGTGTGTGTGTGCATGTGTGTGCACGTGTGTGTGTTTGTGTATGCATGCACACAGGTCTGGCATGTGGCTGGCCTACACAGGGGTATTATTGACAGCTGCAGACAGTACAAGGCAGGTTTCACAGTTCACAGTGTCCGGCCAGGGCTATGTGACCTGTGCCTGCCAGGGGTTGCATGGGCACTACCAGGCAGAGGTCCAGATTGGGTACTGTCTCATGACATATGTCCACTGGAACTGTGTCCCTGTCGGGACTGTCTAGGATTACGTGTACATGGCCTGCTGTGTCCTGGTGTGGACTGCACAACACCAGCTGCACTGCTGCTGCTACCGCCACTATAGGAGTGGGCATGTGCAGTAGCATGTTCATGTAGACCTTCAACAGGTGATGTAGCTGATCTACGTCCACATGCCCAACGCCTCACTCCCACCAGATGTTCCAGCACAGACATTCCACGCTTGAGGATTGACATGCCATGGTTAAGGACTCCCACCATGTCACCCAATCGTCTATCCAAAACATCTGCAAGATGATGGTGAGCATTTGCAATTGCCTGGATGTTGTCAGTTAATGAACGGACAGCAGACCTCTGAAGCCTCAGACCTTCACTGTTGTGCCATTCAGCTCATGCCTGCATCTCCATTACAGCCCAAAACATGCATCTGGTGACTCCAGCACATGCTTTGTCTCACAAGGTCATGTTGGCCAGTGGTTCTCCTATGAGCAGCACTGGGCACATGCCTGTGTGGGACATCACCAGTCAGTTGACTGGGATCATGGTGTGCAGGTACACCTTTCATATTCTTTACACTTCCCTGTTCCATGCTACCACACACCAACTGTCCTTCCTCTATGGCCAGTGGTGATGGGGTGTGTGTAGGCAGGGGAACTGTGTGCGAGGATGAGGGGGATACAGGTGGAATGGCAACCAATGGCACAGATTCAGCCCCTGACAACCCTGCCTGTGCCTCAATCAAACTTTCATCATCACTGCTACATTCTGTGGGGACACTAACATCAGGTGGATTGCAGGAGGGCAACACACCTACATCAACACCTGTGAGAGGAAGACAAGAACTGTACATTACAAGTTATACCATACAGAGACATGCTATGGCACCCAATGGCATGCAACATGCAGGTGATATGGCAAATGGCATTCAGCTTAGACAATTATAGTGGTAGTTATCATACATCCCTGAGTTGCACACAAAAGCATGCATGTGTTATAGCAGATGGCATTCACCTTACACAATTATAGTGGTGGTTAGCATACGTACCTGTATTGCACCATTTGTGTTAGTAGCTTATGCCCCATACCTGCATGATTGCACCACACTGTCATGTTGGCCACTACCCCTATGTGTGAGGACATGAGCAGAAGGGTATGTCAACTGAATATTATGTTTGCCTGAGCACTAGCTTGCATATCTGCTCCAAAGCAGTGAATGTTCAAAATTATTCCACCTACCCCTGAGCTAATTCTACAAACACTGTGCATGGGGCTGTACACACATGTTTGATATGGCTGTCCCTACTTTGCAATGGTGCCACAGACCAGCACAGGTTTAAAGTACACTGGCCTGATGTGTGGTGTATGACCTTACCAATCACATGTAGTATGACATGTCTTCTGCTGGTGTTGAATGACATGCATACATGTGTAACACAATGGTGTCCTTTCCAATCTACAGTACGGTAATGGTGTCCCAATGCAGGGACGTGTTATACTAACATGGGCCTTCAGCTGACACAATATTGTCTGTCTGCCCTACAAATATGCAGTGACTTACTGCACATTGAGCTGATGTGCATAGCCATTGCAGGGCATCATGCTTCTTCACTATTGCTATACAGTGTGAGTTACTGACACAGTTCATAGCCATGACTGTGTTCACATACAATACATATCTAATGTGAAATGTGACCCACGTCACTGAGGTGCATTATACACACTAAACCCTAATGTGGAATGTGTGACATAGGTCACAGAAAGGTATACGGATGACACCCCTGCACATCAGCAGCCATATTACTGATGCCTGACAACTATGCCCACACATGGCTACCTTAACAGTACTCTATGTCCCACATGCCATCTGTGTACCTCACACACATAAGCAGCAGGCATGACAGTGATGCCTGACACCAGCAAGGTGAATGTACTGTATCTGTGGCCTGATGTGGTTGCATGTGTATGTTATGCAACACATGTATGTATTTGGATACTGTATAGGTGAATGGTTTCATGTCGTGACACACTCAAGATGTTCAAGACATGTTATGTGGTGGTTTCATGTTATGCCTACACAAGCTGTGCACAGGCCTGTATGATGTTTAGTGTTTCACATCAACAATATCACCATTACACAAAGGCCATAGTTGTATTGTGTTGAGCCAATGTACAACAGGGTGTACACACATGTACATCACTTCTACTGTGTGCGTTGCTTCATGTCTCTGGCCATCCTCCATGGCCATGTGTACACGTTTTGTCCAATGGTTTTGATGGCCTTCTATTTCACATGTCAGTGTTATCCCATATGACATGCACCCATAGATGTCATATGCTCCACTGAGGACAGGGTTATTCAGACAAAGGGTGGTATGTATGGGATGTGAGATATGTTTCGCAGCATAGTTGAGCAGTGTTGCAGTCAGCCCACTACATGTCATGGACATATCAGATAGCACATGACATTGTGTGACATTCATAGCAAGTGTATAATCCACAAGGGTGTATCCTGTGGGCCAGTCATACTCCAGCTCAAACACATTTAGAGTGTGTGAACACATATGCTCTCTGTATAGTACTGTTTGTATTCCCAACATGTGCAATGCTGATATGTAGTACCTGTCCCTACAGTAAAACACACCTCCACCATTGTATTCACAGTTGTCCACACATCTGGCAATGACAGTTTGGAATGTTTAGTGTAGGTGTTTCATATAGTCTTCAATTGTTTCACATGGGTAACCACTGTGATGCATTGCAGGTCTGACCAGTGTCTATTAACAGGACCACCATACATTATGTGTACATGTGTTATGGCAGATAGCATGCAATTAATATGATCTGTGCATTATCAAGCCTGGTAAATAATAAAAATCTCACCTGACACAGGCTGCTGTTGCTGCAAAAAGCCAGAGGTACCTAAACAGGAGTGTCACAGCAGTAAGATCATTATCCATACCTGTGTGATAGCTACAGGGTGCAATGTCAATGTTAGCACATAAGTCAGTACAATACACTATACTATGGAGTATACACATCTGTGCATAGAGTAGCAGACTATAGTATGTGGCATGTGTGCATACATGCCTTGCATATGATGTTACATTATATATTGTACAGTAACACATGTAACTATGTGAAATATAGTTGTGTTTTATGTGCAGTACTGACTTACCAAGCAGCTCCAGGCACGGTGGTTGAGAGACACCCACCTCCACAATACCAGCTAAAGCTTGTGGATCGAGGTCTGCAGGTGTCCCCAGGATGGCCCGTAGCTCCTTGGTACGTGTGAGTGGGGGCTTAGTGAGTGGCACCCCACCTGTTGCATCTTGTTCCCTAGCAATGGCATTAGCATGCTGTTTCGCCCATCTTATGAGGTTGGTGCAGTGTTGGTGCACCTGCTGATAGGTGTGATTGTGACCACCAACATCATTTACCCTCCTGCGGAGTTCCTCCCACAGGGCATCCCACTGCTGTGCATCCTGTGGCACATGGCTGAAGAGTGTTGAATGGTTGTTGAGGCGATATGGGATGAGGACCTCATCCTCCAAGCGAGTGTATGCTGGCAGCCTGCTATGTGGCATACCTGGAAGACATAATGATGGGTACAGGTCACAGTAACTCACAGAGAAGTACAGAAGTACAGCTGAACATACATGTGTATCACATTTATTAAGTCTTTGCAAATCTACATGACACTAACACCAGTGACATGTTTAAGTCACACACATTTTACACTTTCTGTTGATGTGATGTTATCACCATATATGTGTATGTCATGTGATGACATTGCTCATACTCCCTGTGGATGTTGTCTTGATGTTGGCATGTCTGTTTGCCTGTACTGGTGTCTTTACCTATCAGCACATGCCTGGATGTGTTCACATTAATGCAGTAGACCTTAATGCTGTGTATATGTCACATATATAGTCATACACAGCCTTTAGGGATCTGACCTGTGACCCTGCAGACTTGCTCACAGAATGTTTTACATGTATGTGTTTTGCCATATACATATACATGGCACGGTATAGCTGTGGAGCATCCTGCCATGTATTGCCTGTGTTGCACATGTGAAACACATGGGACAATAGCTAGCTTGAAGGTATTTGCAGGGTTGGATATCAACTATAACATGTATGGTCATAGTGAACTAGTAGGCTATATGCCCTGGGCCATTTATTAGCCTAGGCAGACAGGTTACCTAGCTGTAGGTAACAGACAGGTAAGTTTCAGTGGCCAGTTCAAGCAGTGCCACAGAACTGATCCACAGGTTTACTGATATATTTGGCATGCGGTCATCACACCATGTCACAGAGAGGGACGATATGCAGCTTCGCTGGACAGAGATGCATAGTATGGCAAGAGTATGTAAAGTGTATGGGACAGAGAGCTGTCAGGCATGTTGTGATCCTTGTACTAGAAAGGTGGATGTCCACGAAGTATGTGTTTATTTGAGATCAGGATATTTTAAAAGTAGCATGTCCAACATGTCTGGGTTGGGCATGGCTTTATTCAGGGTAGGCTGCATGCTACATAGTGGAGCTAGGGATTGGGAAGGGCAGTGTAGGCCATCTACACATGGGCAATAACCCTTAAAGGACATATGTGATCTATTATGGGTTACATGAGTGTTGAGTATGGCTGAACAATTATCTCTATAGTCATGGCTGGCACCCTGTCATGTTTAGGAGTGCCACATATGACTACCTGACTGGTGTGGTAAAGTAACTATCAAAGGAAAGACTACTGTCCAGCTGCATCCCATACACACACAGTTGCCATTATATTGACCGCTGCCTAGGTGGTAGTTCAAGGGTACAGGGTATTTAACATAGGGGATGACAATGCAATACTTAGCTGTCAGATTGTGGCCATATGCCACACATCACACATCTGACACACAAAGGCCCTTCTGTATGTTGAACGCAGCACACATTGAGTCGACTATTGCTCCTAGTTCATAGTCATTTGCAAACATCAATAGGCAGATGTGTTCTGTGTTATTCTGTGTGATATAGATAACAAAGAGGGGGAGTACCAGGAATGAACCCTGTATTACTGTGGCTGGCACTGGTTTGATGTGCATGCATTAGTCAGACACCTTCTGTAGTGTTGGTTCTGCCAACAGTCTAGTTGCCAACCACTCCTGTGACATAGGAATATACAACTAGTTTACTGAGTGTAGCTGGAACACAGTATGGGTGATGGTGTCCTAAGACCTGGCAATATCATGATATACTGTGTGAATCAACCTTACTGTCATCTACATCTGTACTTAGGACATCAAATATGTTGATTATGGTTCATGGCCTTACAGACCAGACTCAGCAGGGTAGTAGTGCACTATTTCCCAATATCAATGGCGTGTCCCCCTTTATGGGGTGTGATAATTGTTGCTGTGCACCATTCAGTGTGTACACAGCCTGACATGGAGCTATGATTGAACATGATGTGTATGTGGAAAGCTGATTGTTCCTACATTTGTGTAGGATACACCCTGGGATGTTGACAGGTCCCATGAAAGCTGTATGTATGGCTTTAGAGAGTGCAGCTTGTACCTGCATAGTTGTTATTACAGGGGCTCTGTAGTGTACATGGATATATAACTATGTGTACCTGTTGGGGGGATGGGGGGTTTAGGTTCTCCAAGACCCTATCTGGATGAACAGGTGCTATTTCTATAGGTGCAGTACTTCCCATGCCATAGTGCTGTGCAGCACAGCAGGTCCTGTCATTGCCATTACGATTAATGACACAGCTATAGAATGCTCTGTGGTTGACCTCATAAAATGTGGCTGATTAGTTTCACAGTAGCTTTGTGTGGTTTTATATGGTGAATCTGCATCTTACTGAGGCTGACCAGGGATCACCTACACTCATGTGTGTTCACTCTTGCAACAGTTACTACCTTCTGTGGTATGGTTTAAAGCATGGTACCACCAGTTTGCCTTCTTGTTTGCTTAAGGTTCATTTCTATAGGATTTAGCATTTACACATGCATTGTCCATCTGCATGGGTGCCATGACAGTCAACACTTTGCTCTTAGGAAGCATAACATTGACTTTGGAGACTGTCTATGTGTAGCATACTGTTGGCCCTGTTTGTGTGACTATTGCGATCCAGGTAATTAGGGTTGATGGAATCCAACATGCATTGAGCGCAGGTGTTGGTACATGAGGAGTCTTCCCAGTTCATAATGGAATAGTTGAGAGTAGCCATTATTATGCTTTGCTGTCTCAGACATAATCTTCCCCATTACAACACATTATGACAGTTGGGAAATGTGCGGTATGGGGGGTGATCTGTCGCAAGGTGCAATTTGAATTCCACTTTGGCACAAAGGTAGTTGCTCGACATAATGCATCTGAAGTTATGAAAGTGTAACTAGCATGGGGGTGTACATATCCTTCAGGAATATGGATACACCTGCGGCCCGTGTGTTCCAATAAAGGATAATGGGCAAGAGGTGAGGTATGTGTTATAACATAGTCATGCAGGTGTGCTCTCTGGAGCATTGAAACATGACTCAGCTACTGCACAGTTATGTTCTCCATGTTAGGGATTGACATATGTGAGTCCATATAGTGTTTCTGATATGTATCGAGTAGCGAGACCCGCAGTTTATTGCATGGCTATCCCTGTAACAGCAGTGGACCTTCACTTGAACTGTGCATGATGAAGGCACTATAGGGGAAGCATGAGCCCTAGGCAGTATCCAGATTTTCCAGGGCTGACAGGTGCAGGCCCTATATGGCAAAGCATCATGGTCTGTCAACCATGTTATTCCAGACAGACAGATACTGGATACCCTTTGACTTGCACCACTACATTAGACAATTGTGGAATATAATCATTTTGTCCCTGTACTGCAGTATTCTGGCCAATGGCAGAATGCTACCCAGTCCTTGGGACATACCTGCATGGGCTACAAGACCTGACAGTTCCTACATGTGTTTCCATTCAGTCCAGGCTACTGCATCACAGGTCCTGCACAACAACATGGAAAATGACAGAGCCATGTGTATAGTTCAAAAGGTGGTCTGAGTGTATGGGTATGTGGCTAATCATTGTAGACAGGCAGCTGACAGTATGTATGCCCTCTTATAGGTTGGTGTGTAACACAGTGCTAGAGTTTGCATTCACAAATGAGTACTGTTGGGCATGTTTCCGGCCATGTGTTCTGAGGTGTGGCACAATTGTGCAAACTATGTCATACAGTGTTTGTATTTCGTTGTATGTCTCTTCCAGCTTGGGAGGTGACTTGTTTGGCCAGATACTTAGAAGCATCTGTGAATGTATGTGATTTCTGGTAGTGTGTGTGGTTGTCCTTACTGTGTTCTGTTAAGGGCATGTGCTGGTTGTGATGATGAGATGCATGTGTTAAACTACACCTAATGACTGTCCAGTCCAGTCATGGCTGTAGACTGGACTACCTTCCAGCGTACCCCTTTAGCTGCATCCCAGACAATGTGTGGGGTGTGGTGTTAGGTGGGTTTGGCATTGTACAAGGCATAGAGATTACATTCCCCCAGGATGGCCACATACACAAAGCTGACATTAGTAAACACCAGTAGCTGACTAGTGGACATGCCTGTATGAGCATTCAGTACTACAAGTACCAAGTACTGTATTTACTTTATTTATTGTTTATGAAGATGTTTTAGACAGTGATGCTCACATGTAAATATTTGTGCTATGGACGTGACAACACCGGCTATTACGGAAACATTGTAGCTACATTTAGCAGTAATCCTCCTCTGAGGAGCACATCACATCCTGATAGTTGATTACAGATGATGCAAGTGTCTACAGGTCTGTTTTCTTCTTTGGGTATATACTCACATATCCACCAGGACCATGAGCTCTGTTGGGCACAGACACCCACTCCCCAAACAGAGTCATGTAACAATAGACTCTGATGCCACTATCAGCATGATTAGGATATAATCAGATATTGTAAGCCATCACCTATGAAGCGGCTATTACACATAGGCAGCAGTCTCCTACATCTTACACTCCTACTGCAGATGTTACACTGGAGTTAAAGATGATATGCAACCTATTTCATTACCAGTACTGTGCACTACCTTACATGCAGTCTGTGCAAGTGGCTGTTAGGTTGGCAATGAGAGGTTACGCTACACAAACCTGGTAGTTCAACCAGTGTGTCTCTACTCTCAATATCCACTCTATATAGGTGTGCACATAGCCATTTGGCCCAGCCCTGTAACAAGGGTCACTACACATTTGCATAACATGCACACGTGCACAGCTGTTATTTCTTGCAAATGATACTAGAGAGGTCCAGTCTTGTAACAAGGGTCACTGCACATTTGCATAACATGTATACATGCACAGCTGTTATTGCTTGCAAACGATACTAGAGAGGTGGATATTACATGTGTTATGTGTATGGATACTTATCTAACTCTTACAATTATCTTTGCTATCATGCTTCTAAACTTTCAGATGAATACAAGTGATATGTATCCTGTTATTGAGTATTGTAATTGCCAATAGACATAACTACTGTTTGCATAACATAACAGAAATGATATGTAGAATGGAATACAGATCTAACTAACATAGTTATTGGCACAATATCCCACAATGCAAACCATATTTGCACAGTAAGCTCACCTTTGACATGTTCATCTTACTTATACACCCATACATATGTCTACTGTTACAATATATCAGCATATACTATCCCCTGTTATATAACATACTTGTTGTACCAACCCTGACACTGACAGTGGCTAGAAGCAAATCGGTGAGTTCCAAGACCATATTATCCCTTGTGGTATCTGAGGAGTTTGCCTTGTGACCTACAGCAGTACACAGATAGAATACTACAAGCATTACTACTGCTCAACAATACATTGCTACAAGATAGCTATTTCCACTATATGCAATGATTACACTGTAATTCTTACAGAACAGGTACTACATACACAGACATACATCATGTTATACATACCTTCTTAGTATTTGACTAGTATATACTCATTTTCAGTTTGTCTTTCAGTGTTTTGTACTGTCCTACAGGTAGATACAGATGGTTTCAATGTGTGACAAGGCAACCTTTTATAGTTATAGATCAGTAACATGTGCTATCCAGATAACCAATTGGTGTTCCTAAGTAGCTAATTACATGTACATCAGCTGCACTGCTACTGCTTTAGCCAATACCATGGCAACAGTGGAGTATATTTGAGTACTCCACTTGGGCGTTTTCCCTTTGCCTTACTTGTGAGGGATACAGCCTGGAAGTGTTGCTTGAAATCTATTGCAACAGCTGTATGGAGACGAACAGTAATACACTGTGTGTAATGCCTAGAGGATTTGGTCTAAATGTGAGTACTGCTGTTATATTTCTGAACATTGCTACTTGTGCAGGGTTTGTCTGTACCTAATACTTATGCATATGTTTCAGTCTGGCCAGGATGTTTGACCAGCTCAAGGCTGAATAGCTATGCATATAATGTTAGGGGGTTTACAGTGTGCTTACCAGACATCTTTAGTTTGGTGTTAATGTGCATCATACTGTGCTGGTAATCAGTACTCGGTAACACTTCCTGGTGTACGAACCTTTCAACCCTCTGAAACAGGATTAGTTCATACAAATCTTCTAACATCAGCAGCTGTTCAATTGTATAACAACAACTATTACACATAGGCCCATGTTAGTGTGTCTGTGTTCAGGTATGTTAATGTTTCAGCAGATGTTGTACAGTAGTTGAATAATTGGGTATGGTATGACAGTATGTATTGATGTAATTATTTTGGTTGTGGGGTAGATGTTGGTGGGTGAACATAGCACATGCATGTGTGTAAGAACCCCTTTTATACAACTTCTATATGTGTGTGGGTGTTCTTTCCCTATGTGAACACGTATCCCTTAGTGGACTAATACTATGGTAATTGCAGGCTGATTCATTAAGGCACTATTAAATGATTCCTGTATAGCATGCAGGTACTGTTAGTCCTTGAAATCTTTTGGCAATACATCAGAATCTAATAAAGTTTTGCTAAATGAAAGCTGTCTGTGTATTTCTGTCATGGATATTTGCAGTCATTGCAGTTGTGTTGGTCACTGTGTCCATAGAACATATTTGTAATAATGTATTGGCATATACTCTTCATAAGTTATGTTCATATTGTTTGGGTGTGATTTCTATGGTCCATGTTATACTCAGATATGAACACTTTGGATGCTGTCTACACACATGTATGTATGTGTATATACACACACACACACACACACACACACACACACACACACACACATATATATATATATATATATATATATATATATATATATATATATATATATATATATACTATATATGTGTGTATATGTATATAGATATAATATATAATATATATTATTGCATACGTTTATCTGTACCTCCATGGATGTGTAGATGTTTTTAACTTATCTATATATCTGGAAGCGCTACAGAATCCTGAACGCCCAAAATCCTGAAGCCCAAAATCCTGAGACCAAAATCCTGAAAGTTCAAAATCCTGAAATTTCAAAATACTGAAAACTTAAAATCCTGAAAACACACAAGATACAAACACTTACTATATTCCACTACAAGTACATACAGAAACATATTACTCTTCAATTATATAGTAAAGCACCCTTTCATGTGAGGCGCTTAACACCCTGCTACTTAAATATATCAACTCGAGATTGCACTTCACCACACTAAGTGCAATCTTGAGTTAATATATATAAGTAGTAGCGGTGTGGGGGCCGAGCCCCACATGGGGGTGCAGGGGCTTGCCCTCTGCTTATACGCAAAACAGTAATATAGTTTGTGTTTTATTTCTTTTTGCATGTACTTGTGCTGGAATAAGTATCCTGTGTGTTTTCAGGATTTTGTGTTTTCAGTATTTTGAGTTTTCAGGATTTTGAACTTTCAGGATTTTGGTCTCAGGATTTTGGGCTTCAGGATTTTGAGCTTTCAGGATTCTGTAGCGCTCCCATATATCTACATATATATGTAGATCTGTATATATATATCGACATGTCTCTATGTATCTCTCTCTCCCTATACATACATATATATATATATATATATATAAAATCTATATCTATATATATATTATATATATCTGTATATATATATATATATATATATATATATATATATATATATATATATATATATATATATATATATATATATATATATATATATTTTTTTTTTTTAAAGGTGAATAGCAGCTCTGTAAACAGCACAATAGCAGAATCAATGAAGGTCATGCTTCTCAACACCAGGGGTTGTGATCACAACATGCATGCACTCACAGCACTCCTCAGGATGGACAACGTCAACATCTGTGCAGTAATTCAGACTTGTCTTAAGGCTCCTGTGAGCACACCAGCACTACCAGACTACAACACATACCACACATTTCAGCCACAGAACATGGACTGACACAGACATAGAGGGGGTGTAGCCATATTCATCAGGGATACCTACACCTCCAGGTTAGTGGGGCAGCATGATACCTCTGAGATCATCCATGTGCATCTAACATCAGCCACAACTGCAATGTTAATTGTGGCCTGCTACAGATCACCCTCCATGATCCAGGACCACCACTCCACCTACCTGGAGACATTAGAGAACATGACAGTCCTAACGCACACCCTGGCATTGGTCGATGTCAACTACCCTACCATTAACAGGAAACTTACTCAAGTACTCACTTCCAGGCCCAGCACTTCCTGGAATTTATCACCTCATGCCATGTATCAGGTGGTAACCTCCCTAACGAGTGTGGAAACACACTAGAAGTGGTCATCACCAACATGGGCAACAGGTGCACCACAGCAGAAGTTAACCGGTCACTGGTTAGATCTGACCATTAACTATTCACTGTTTCCACACCCAAACATCTCCCCCACCCACAGAAACCACAGTGTATACCTTTCCTACAGCTAAATTTACACTACTAGAGACAGGGGTGGGGTTTCGCAGCCCTCACACTAAGGGGAAACACTACTGAAGATAAAGACAGATTTACAAATTCACTCTATAAGCACCTACATGGATGTATGGATCGTGCCATCACTGGTAAACAAGACTCACTCCTCCTAGATAAGGACACCAGTCTGGTGGACCCCTGCAATAAACAGGCTATACTACAGAAGTAGGACAGTGTTCCAGACAAACAGCAAATTCCACGATGGGCAGACATCTGTGACTACTATTAGTATGATACATAGGTCCCTCATGAAATCATCCAAGGCTAACATCAGCAGGAAAATACGCAAGGATTCAAAAGATAACCACAAAGCCTTCTTTGGCTATGTCAAGGATCTAAGTGGCAACACTGTACTGTGCCGGTGAAATATAGCACAAAATATGCTGACTCTACTGATATCGCCAACATCCTTGCAGATACATTCAGTGCATACTTCACCCCCTAAAGAGCCCACAACACTACCCGAAAGGTACAGTATCCCACACATCAGAGACACACAGGTGGAAATGGCCCTCTCTAACAGTAGAACACAGCGTCAGTGGAGGCAGATGTTGTCCCAGACTGCATCTTGCAAACAGTACAAGACAACCTGAACCCCCCACCTAATTAAGCTTTTCAACCTCAGCCTCTCCACAGGCTACATGCCCATACAATGGCACATGGCAACGGTTATCCTACTCCATCAAGGTGGGATCACAACTGACCATGGTAACTACCACACCATAAGCCTGACTAGCCTGGTCTGCAATGGTATGGAGCACATCCTCATGGCACTCATTAACAAAGACATTGGTAACCTCCAAACATGTGACCCAACCCAGGTCAGCTTGGTTGAGTGCAGTTCATGCCTGCTGAACCTGTTTGACGTCTTACATACAATCACCAAGACGTTAGATGAGGGGAGAGGTGGTTCACACATACTACCTGGACCTTGCCAAGGCTTTTGACACCATGCCCCACTCAGGTATTTTTGATAAACACACCAGCCTGTACATACACCCATACATCACAGGTTGGGTTGCCAATGGGCTTACACACAGAACCTACATGGTACGACTAGCGGTCTCCAGGTCCAACTCTTGACCAGTCATGACTGGTGTCCCACAGGACTCAGTCCTGGGAGCCCTACTGTTTGGCATATACTTCTCAGAGGTACAGGCAAACACAGGTGGACTATGGCAGACCATGTTTGGCAATGACTGTGAACTGGGAGCCATGATTGATAGTCCAGCTGACACAGACATCCCTCAAGGGGCCTCACAAAGACCGACACAGGGTGTCAAAGTCATGGCCTCCAGCCAAGTGCCATTAACTGCATGGTCATTCTATTGTGGAATATTAAGCACCCACATATTAACACATAAGTGGCAGCCACTTTAATATGGACGAGGTAATGGGGTATCTGGGGACTAAGGTAGATAATGATCTCTCCTTTGGCAATCATATCTCCACAGTAGTTAAGACATCCTTCTATGTAGGCCATCTGATTACTAAAGGATTCCCATCTAGACATACTGGGGTTATAGTGCCCCTTTACTCATCACTCATCAGTCCCATCATAGGGTATAATAACCTTTTTGGGATGTACCTCAGAAGACACTTCCAGCAGCTGGAAGGTCCACAAATGTACCTTGCCAATGGGATTACTGGCCTCAAACATATGCCCTATGAAGCCAGACTGAATAAACTCCTGCTTTACTCAGTGGCATCTCGTTTACCCACAGATGATCACTGCTGGCCAACACAGCCACGTTGAACTCAGGATTAATGGATATGCTCCACCTATGGGAATCCATGTCACAGTGAGCCACACACTGTAGTGAGCTGAACCTTGTCACAACAATAACTGAAAGATGCTGGAGGGATGGATTCCTGTCACAGACACTCCCCATACTTTGGAACAACATTCCTTTACTACATTATACCGAGCCCCTCACTAACACTCTTCAAGAGAAACATTGTAGAGTGGATGGAGAACAGTAGATACACCCCAGGGATCCCGCCATTGGCTCTGCTCTACAGAGGGACAGTTAATGAATCAATGGGGTGGCAAAAGCTGACACATTTTGGCTAAGCTTATGAATGGCCTCTGGCAGTTGGCCAAGTTCCTACCTATGAACCTATACATACAGTATCAACACATGCTGGTAGAGTAATTTACTGTTCAGGTGTTGACTTACCTTGTGCCAATGGCAGTTGTGTGTGCAATATTTGAGGGCTGCCAATGTTGAATGCACACAGTAGACTGCCTATACATGACAATTTACAGGTAGTCTTGTGTGTGTGCCATCCATTTTTACTGTGTGTGCAGGTGGACAAAGGTGTCAGTCCCTAGGTGCCTACACTGTCAGTGTGTGCGCTATACGTTCCCTCCTTGCCAAGGTGTGGGCATACTGGGCATGCCTCCGTCTGCCTACTGGGGCTGGCTCAGGGTGTTCGTGGTCTGAGCACCTCTGTGCCTGTGGGGCCCTTGGCAATGGTGGTGGGCTGTGAGGGCCTTCAACATTCTGTCCCTGCTGCAGCTATTTCCACAGGATCATATTGTGTAGCATGGCACATACTATGAAGATGTGGGCACACGTGCCTGGAGAGTACTGCAAGGCTCCATCAGATATGTACAAGCAATGGAACCATGATTTCAGCATCCCATATACATGCTCTATGATGATTCTGGTTTGTGCTTGTGCCTCATTATGGCATTTCTGCATGGGTGTGTGTGCATTTCTGATGGGAGTCATCATCCACGGTTCCAGCACATAGCCAGCATCCCCCACCAGGTGGCCATTTGGGATGTCCCCCCCTGGCAAATAACTGATACAGCTGTGAGGCATGCCAGATGTGGGAGTTGTGATTGCTTCCAGGGCTGCCAGAACACACATCCATGATAATGCCTCGGGCATTGCACACGACCTGGCAGTTGATGGAGGGGTATCCCTTGCAGTTTATGTAGCGCCTACCCTGCACACCAGGTGGTGACTTGATGTGTATGTGCATGCAGTCTATTGCACCCAGGACCTCCGGGTATTCTGCAACATGGTGGAAGAGACGCATATTGCTGGCCAACTCCTCCTGCATTCGGGGGAAATATATGTGCTCATTGGCATGTGTTAACATGGCATCCAGGAACTGTTGTAGTACCCTGGATGCTGATGCCTGTGAGATCCCTATGATATCCCAAGTTGGTCTTTGAAAGGTACCTGTAGCTAGTATTCTCAGGCTTATACATACCTTCATATCCACTGGGATTGGTTCCCCTCTGTTTGTTCTGGCTCTGAGGCGTGGCTGGCACAGCTCCACAAGTTGCTGTAGGATGTCCCTGTCCACCCTGTAATACTCTACTATCTCCAGATCTTGTAGCCCCTGGTAGGTTTCCCTGGGTCTGAACACTCTCCTCCTCCTCTGATGCCTGAGGTAGTCGTGTGCATCATCCTCCACACCACCTTCAGTCTCCAACACATGCTGGTGAATCAAAGCTATGGCAGCCCCTAACATGTGCATACTAAACATTCCCTGTCTGTATACACCACTGGTGCAGAGTGTATGGGAATACACAAATGTGTGTGAGGTGCTTTCACAATTTATACTATTGTGCTATGGATGCTGCTGATGTCATTGGGTGTGTATGAGCTATTCCAGCTGCAGAGTATCTTAATTATGGGTTTTACAATGAGTACTGCAAGTGTGGGGCTTTTACTGTGGAGTTATGCTTGCCTGCCTTGAATAATCTGTTGCCCCTTAATTAGGTTTATGGGTTCATAGATTCATAGATTAGTACTAAGCTAGCTGCCCTTGTGAGCCATTTTAAGCTTAGCCAATTATCCCTTGTGAGACTCAAACCCTGCACCTTGTATTTGTAAGGCAAACACCTTAACCATTAGGCCACCCTCCTAACCCCCCCTCACTTTTAAACTTGGATCCCCTCCCATTATCAAGCATGCATCCACCTGCTGTCTTTCTTGTTTTGTACTTCCCCTACCCAGTCATGGCAAAATGTGTCTTGTAGCTGATATACTGCAAATCGGCTTTGTTCTGCTTTGACACTTTACTGTTTTCTTTGCAGTACAGCCCCTCCCCTTTCCTGTTCTACAGGTAGCTGCTTGCAGCCTTGTTAACTGTTGTCAGTGGCCCACTGTAGGCTCCTAGGTGTTAATTAGTCATTTGTACTCCAATTTCCCTGCTGCAGCATTTCCTTATTTCTTTCCTATATCTTTCCTGTTTCAGCTGCATTGAGCGCCGCTCATAACCGTTTACTGGGTTTATGAGCGTTTTCATCTCCGTTCACATGCATACTCGGTTACCTTGTGTACTGTCCGCTAAGCAAAGCTATGGCCAGTTCAACACACCCCTATCCTGCAGCTTTGCCTAGCTAGGGGCAAACCATTTTAGCAATGCTTCAATGTGCTTACAGCAATGGCGACACACCCCTCTCCTGATGTCATTTTTATCTCAAGGGCACACCTCGGTGTTATAAAGCAATAATGTGAGGTGCATCCTTACACCAGAGGGGAATCTGTGATTCACTATTACTCCTCTCATTTGCATGCCATTGCCTACTAATTCCTAGCTACCACGCATAACATTGTCACTGCCCCTTAGCAACCCTTGCACCATGGTGTGGTGTAACATGCCTGCCATTGACTATTATGGGGAAATCATGATATGTGTTACATTGCAGTTTTATTCTATATTTTTATATTTTCCTTGCGATCCCCTTTGCCTGCCGCTGCCCTGTGCTTCCATGTCGCGATAGTGAGACTATATATATTCAATGTTAATTTTATATTTTGTACATTTTTTTATGCCAATGGCTATATATTTAGCCATTGGCATATATTAACAATATAATACATGTGTTTGGTTGGCTGTCATGGCTCCGATTTTATGTTTGCAAAAATGTAAACCGTTTTCTTCGGTTTACATTTCTGCATGCATACACTATGCCTGCACCACTTCCTGGATTGCTACATACCTTCATTTGCATTCTACACTGCTGCACATGGAGTACTTAGCATACAGGGCCCGGGAGTTGTGCAGGCGTAGTGTACGCAGGTAGTGCACATAGGAACAGCTCGTACCTGGATGCTTACACTATGCCTGCACCACTTCCTGGATTGCTACATACCTTCATTTGCATTCTACACTGCTGCACATGGAGTACTTAGCATACAGGGCCCGGGAGTTGTGCAGGTAGTGCACATAGGAACAGCTCGTACCTGGATCACTCAGCAGCCATATTTGGTGTTAGAACGCCGATGCTATGCCTGCACCTGGCGCAAGCTTTATGATTCCTGGGATAGTCATTTTTTTATGTGTTTCAGTGCTATCTGCAAATGTGTTATAAAAGGCAGTCTACCTACTATGCATTTGGCTGCTAGTGTGGTTGTTTCCTGGTATGAATTGGTTTTCTTGGCTGAAACAAAACTCCAGGTACCCAGCCGTGCTCACTGGACAACACAGAAAAGATACAGGCAAAGAATTACTCATTGGAATTTTGATAATCAGGAAATTCCTGTTCGGTTTATAGTTGACAGAGCTGTTTTAAGGACTTTAATGAGTATTTATGGCCCACAGAGAAGAAATGGGTAGATGCATGAACTTCCTATCTCAGTGAATAGCACAGTATGTATACCCCCACAATGCTTGCCACAGGGAACTTCCATAGACAGACTGGGGACACACTGGGTATTCTTCGGGCTTCTGCCTCACGGGTAATTTAGTAGCTCCTCAATATACTCTTGACATGTGTTGGTCAGCACATCTATTTCCCTGTGTCACTTCAGGACCAAGTTCAAACCATGTGTGCCTTTTATGTAATGGAAGTTTCCCTGAGGTGCTTGGTACAAATAGATTGCACGCATGTTCCCTTTAGGGTACAGTCATATCCATGAGGAAAGCAGTATTGCAATAAGAATGGCTACCATTCCATCAACCACCAAGTAGTGTGTGTGTGTGATGCAAGGGGGTACATCCTAGCAGTGGCTATGATTCTCACATGAAGAATTAATTTTATTGCATTAAGACTGAGACAATGGAGCAAACTACTGAGTGCTGTGTAATGAGTTGTAGTGGACACTTACCATGAACACTCACTTCACATTCATGAATGGCAGAAATGAAGAGAGTCACCTGTTTATAGTAAATGTCATGTGTTACATGTAAGCAGCTACCCTCTGCAGTCATACTGCTACTGTGAATATTTCAGGTTGGGTGCACTCATTTCCTGAACACAGGTCTGTGGGTGCTGCTGATGTGGGTAGCTGCCAATATCCACTCCACCTCTGACTATGCTACGCCATCCTCTTCAGTGATGTGTTCATCCCTCTGCTGAGCAGGTCATCATCAGATGTTAAAGGGATAAGTGTAGAAGGGCCCCTACTAGTACTACCATGGGCAATTGCATTCTGTCTTGCCTTTGCTGTGGCATGTTCTACCATATTGTTAGCCATTTTTTGTACTTTGTCAATGTGCAGTTCTTCCCCCAACATAATTTAAGACCCTAACAAACTGCTTCCACACATTTGCTCTCCCAATTTGGTTTGGCCTGTCTTTTCCAAAGAAGACTCCTGCTTATGCACTTAGGGCAGAGATGTATACATGGTTCTCCTCAGGGCTAAAATTGTCTGTTATCTGCCTTGATCTGCTGTATCATGCTTTAACCTGGAACATCATATATGATTAAAACTAATGAAATTTGATTGAACAAAATTAAACTCCCATCATCCCTACAACAATGGACATGAAAGCTTCCTTACACATACATTCCTTTTTTTAAACCATGACTGCAGTGCCATAAAGGAACAAATCATAAAATCATTGACATTCTGGGCAAAGCATACCTAATCATTTTACCATAGCAATGCACAGAAGCAGAAATCCAGTGAGCAATAGTCTCCCCTGTTTTTGTACTTCTAAATGATCATGATACAGAAATGACAATAAATGAAATGACAAGTTTTTATAATTTCTACTGTCATCCTATGTTATGCCAGTAGATCTGTAAATAGCAAAATATTCAGTGACCTCTCGTCACATATTCCATATGTATCTAACCCTGCAATGAAATTCTAAACCCCTGCCATTATCACTTCTGCCATTACCAACAATGTACAACAATTGCATATAACACTGACTTTACTTTGGAAAAAAATACATGTCCATGAAAGCAATGATCTATTAATTTGAATTTCTATAGCTTGCTAATGTTTTATGGCTGTAAAATTGTTTTTAGCTTACTTTAAAAATGTGCACTATTCTACAGAAATTGTCACTAAACTTGACCAATCTCATATAAATATGGTGGGTTTACAGTTATTGATGGAAATTCAAGATGATTTACAGACTTTGTTTGTAGGTAAAGGTTAGTCCAACTGTTCTATGTGTGTGTGTGTGTGTGTGTGTGTGTGTGTGTGTGTGTGTGTGTGTGTGTGTGTGTGTGTGTGTGTGTGTGTGTGTGTGAGTATCTACTCACATAGGTATAGATAGTCATCAGGTAATTATAAATGACCCGCACTGAGGTGGCTCTGACTGCAGGACCTTGTGCCAGCTCATAGCATGTCTCAATGAAACTCAAATATGGCACAATATTTTGAAAATAAACATGGAGAAACCATTTAGATGGGAGTTCAATAAAGCCTAATCCACATCAACCCTGCAGATTATGACACACCTTAGCACTTCCTAACAGAAAAGTCTTTAGTTAAAGCAATGCAACACCAGCTGGACATGTTGTTCATAAGTCTGAGTTATAAAACAGTAATCATAAAAGGATTACCTCAATCAGTACTTCAAATCTCAGGTTTCTATACAATTTGTATGCATGAGGTTAATGAAAAATGTGGATTTCAGATGAAAACATTACCCTGCTTAATGAAGCACACATATACGTCCATTGTAGACAATCTAATATCATGTGCACAGTTATTAAAATTACAAAATATATATAATATATATAATATGCACATATATAAATATGTATATATTTGCTTATATTTATCAAGCATCACTAATATCAATGTGAATAATGTCAACATCAAATGACTGACATTAAGCATACAGACATGCTAATAAGCATGCACCGAGCATCAATCTCCATGCATGCAAAAGCCTTAAAACAAAAATACACCCCCTGCTAATTATATAATCTAACTCTGAGATTGCACAATTCCCACGGAAAGAGTGAATTCCGAACCCTGAGAATAATCTGATCTGCTACATTTGTCAACAGGTGTTGACCATCTGAGAAAGCAGTGAAACTGAAGTGCAGTTTGACAAAAGTATTTACTTATATATATATATATATATATATATATATATATATATATATATATATATATATACACATGTATGTCTCATCAAACATTGAACATTCATAGCATCGAACAAAGAAAGAGTAATTAAATCAAAATGATGTAAAACAGAAAAAAAATTAAAACTATTTTTTGTAGGGGAGAAAAACCCTCCTGCACCCCCAACCCCCCCTCTAATTATATATACTAAGGCTGAGATTGCACATTCTTGGGAAAAGAGGATATTTCCCTACCCCAAGAATTTAGGTGTGTGTGTGTGTGTGTGTGTGTGTGTGTGTGTGTGTGTGTGTGTCTGTATATATCTACACACACACACACACACACACACACACACACACACAATACGATTAACAAACCTAACTTGACAAACTTGACAAAAAATATCCCTTCCATGGGTAAAAACCCTCCATGGTTATGTTGGTTTGGTATGGTGATGTCAAAGCTCCAAGTGGGTGCTCCCACTCCTGAACCAGAACGCAAATTCATCTGTATAGAAATATGGCATGTGAATGTATAGAGATAAATGTGTGTATATATGACTCTACTTCAAAACAATGAAAGACCACATTACCAAAGATGACATCACTCAGAAGACATCACTGAAACCTGACTTTCATGAATGACCAGAATGCTGATGGATTTAACAGGGTTAGTAACCAGGTGGCCATCAAGGGGAAATTATCCCTTTCCCCAATGTAGTGTGACCCTGGAGTTAGTATATTTAATTAGGGAGGTGCGGGTGGCAAAGCCCCCACCTGGGTGGGTTTGAGGTAGTGCGGTATGTTTTGTGATTAGATGGTGGCCAACTGGATAGGCCAACCTTGACAGGAACAAAAGTAAACTCTTTACTCAATAAATCAGCAAACTCCATATCATACATGTTTTCAGTGTAATTATAGATCGAAAAGTCACCTTTGTCATTTAATACAATATTCAGACCAACTGGTAATTCTAGTTCCTCCAACAAAAGAGTGTCCATTAATTTTTTGTCCAGCATTAATTCCTCCTATGTTGTTAACAATGAAAATTATTCTCCCTCCCAAGCTGATTCTTCTACATCTGCTGGTTGTTCCCAGTGTTTTTTTATCCTTTCTGAACATCTGAGAAGGTTTCGGTCTAAAGGTGCGGGATTGTCTTCTGTACCATCACTGTTACTAAATGTCTCATTGGTAGTTGTACCCCCATCCTGTAAAGCAAACACCACATTGGGGTTTGTCTCATTCAAATTTTCTCTCCTTTCTAACTTTAATTGCCATAACTGTTTTATCTATTGTACAAAGTATGTTGTTATATCTGTCCTTATAATTATCAAATAATAAATCACTGGTTATGACTCATTCCAAAGTTGTGGCCTCTTCTGTAAGTGCATCAATTGCTTTTTGGTTGTGCTTAATAAGCAGCTCAAGCAACTCACACCCCTTCCAATCAAATAAGTACAGCAGCTCACAATGTAAAGGAGAGTTAAGAGTCAAATTGTTAGGGAATTTCCATTGATGGAGCCCTTTCAGGACTCATCAAACTTTTACAATTTCCCTAAAATAGTTGTTTTCAGTTTGTAACTTCCTGATTTTCAAAAGTTTATTTTGCAATAAATCAATTGACAGCTGTAAAGTACCATACTCTCTCAAACAGTTGAACTGCAAACTTTGATTCAACCAGGTGCCAATATTCAGGTTGCTTTCAGTGTTGAGACTAACCTGCTCATTTGGTATCCTTGGTGTAGCCACAAACTCATCAGTTGGTGGATTAGGTAACATATTTACAGAATTCCCTTGACCTGGAGAGATAGATGAGGATTGAGACATCAAGCCATTATTCAAGCAAGAACGAGCTGCCAAAAAGGAAACCTGCTGAGTTAATTGTTGCACAAGTGGAGTTAGTAATCCAATATTAGCTGCTAAGTCATCTGCTGAACATGGCAGATGTGAAACAGGTCCAGAGCCCGAAGAAGGAAGAGACATAATCATTAACTAAGAGCCAAAACAATGAACCACAAAAAATACCCCAATGAGACCCATCGTAAATGTATCTAGGCCCAAAACACATACCCTTGCCAAATTTATTGATTTAAAGTTAAAAAATGTTTTGGATAATTATTCACATATCTGTAAGGATTCCTGGGATTTTCATAGAAAACTCAGAAAGGTGAGATTTAGGGATGATTTAATCTTTTGTACAGTAGATGTAGTCAATCTTTTTAATGTCATACCACATGGTCTGAGCTGGTTTCATGGCTTTTTAGTGGAGTCCGCTAACTTTAATAATGAAATCAACACATTAGATAATTTAATGGAACTTGTGTAAAAACAATTATGTTTATATAAGGGGTCATTATTTTTTACAAAAGAAGGGTTTAGTCATGGGGCAGCATGTTCACCCCATCTTTGCTAATATAATCGTGTTACAGTAGGAGAAGAAATATATATTTAATAAATTTAACCCACCACTCTGGGAATTGTACATTAATTTTTTGGATGATGGATTCATTGCTTGGAACAGGTCTATGGTTGAATTTAACTCTTTTTATTGATTATTTAAATTAAACAATGTCCTTTTTAGGTTTACCTCAGCAAGTAGCTATAGTGATATCACCTTTTTGGATGTGCATATTTTTAAAGATGTTTCCAAAAAGAGATTGGTTACCAATATATAGAGGAAATCTACCCATTCAAATGGTCTTCTGCATTATAATAGTAGCTACCCTGAACACCAAAAAGTGAAAGTTGTTAAGGGACAATTTGTGCAGTTAACCAGAATGGTCACTGAAGATGACATCTTTCAGGTGGAGGCCAAGGTTTTAGCTGACATGTTTGTATCACTGGGTTACCCCGTTGCTTTGGTGCAAAATATTTGGTTGGAGGTAGATCAAAAAAGGTTAAATGGCCAATATGTGCCTTTACTTTAAATCATGGAGGATGATAATTTGGTTTTGACAAATAACACGGGGAATAGGAATAAAGGTTTTTCCCTTTTGATACTACCTATATGGTTGACCATGGTCATATTTTTAAGATTTTGAGAAATAATTTGAATCTTTTTGCTTGCTTTGAGGGCTATGTTGAAACTTTGGGTAATGCACCCAATGTAGTTTTTAAAGAAGGTAGATCATTTAAACACATTTTAGAAATTAACAGTGATGCCTTGTTCCCCTCCTCCAAAAAAAACTGAACATTTAAATGTCTTTTGTAATAAATGTAAGTACAGACTGGTCCAAAATGAGGTAAGTGTGAATGAGGTCTCTGTTAAAACAAAGTTTTTTTTTCAATTGTAATTCAATTGCTATGATTTACCTGGCCTTTTATTTGCAATGTAGGTGCTTTTATCTGGGTAAAACCCAGAGAAAATTTAGAGAATACATTTATGAATATGTTATCGACATTAGAACGCAAAACACAAACAATGCACTTGCAAAACATGCCCTTAATCATCCTGAGCATAGTTTTGGGTTTGTGGGTTTGGATACTGTTACTAAAAATGTAAGGGGGCCTTGAAACAATTTAATTGAATTAAAGAAACTTAGATGGTAAATTAGGTTGAATGTCTATGTTTACCCTGATCTTAACGATAATTTGTCCATTTCTAGAATTTTAAGACTTTGTTCTTAAGTTGTCTAATTTATTGAATGTTTATCTACCAATTTTACATGTTTTATAATACAAGCGAATGTCTTTAAAATTGTCATTTGTTTTGGAAGGGAGGTGGTTGGTTGTATAAATCATGTGACATGTTTTGGAGGGATATTTAAATGAACGTGTTTTTTGGAGCTTTTAATTTCCAAGGAAGTCTTTGCCATATCCTGAAGAAAGCTTTTAAATCAATCCTAATTAAAATTGTTATGCCATTTTAACACTGAAGTGAGTTATCTGTGTTGTCCAGCCCATAGTTTTATACTTTTTCCTCCTTCTGAAAAAAAAATAGCTCAGTAGAACATTTCTCTAAATCTTTGAATCTCTCAAGTACATTATTTTGTTTCCAGTGCCATTTCTGGAGGAGAACAGATGGTTAATTTGTATTAGCCACACCCCTGGACTGCTGCATTTGCATGCAGCTTTGGCAGTAAGACCACTTTCTATATTATGACTGGTAACAACAAAAAGCTGTAGCATGAGAGGAGTCTCTATATTTCAGGTGTACCGAGTGCATAGCACTTTTCTGAGTTCCAGGGATCATGTTTAGATTATATCTGAATGCATTGAAATGTCTAAATACCTTCAGATGACATAATTGACAGTAAGAAATTTGAATTTGAACTACTTACATATATGCAAAATACATGCATTTATATACTTTTCCAGTGGGATTGATACGTGAAAAATAAAAGAATAAACATTGTTTAAAAAATACTGAAACAGACATGAACAAAAAATGTGCTGCACCTGTGTTGCAAATGTCTTTCAAGGTATCTCATTCAACTACAGTTCCACAGCACAACTGCCAGGTTTTATAATAAAATTCAAACTTTTAGGATGAGTAGATGTGCATCCAAACAATTAATTTTAAGTCCATACATTATGCATTTTATATGCAGCTCCACAGCATACCATTTCTTTTTCTTATGCCCATGAAAATTTAAATATTGTGGCTTTATGCTTGAGTAAGTGTGTTTTGCATGCCTTATTTATTTACACTTTGTTAACCAGGTAAGTACCAGTATGCCAGTGGTTTCTTTTAAGGTGAGACCCAAGGAAACATTCACACTGACTAGGGGAAATTTGGCCAGGGAACTGGGGGAGCTTCTTCTTCTGTTTTCAACTTCTTCCTGTGGGTGGATCATAGGTTGGTTGCAGGAGGAAAAGGAGAAGGGACTTGATAATAGAGGCCACTGAAGGATTAAATAATGCTGAGCTGATCTGAATGAAGGAGGAAGCCAAGCCAGCTGAAGGCCTACTAAGATTTGATGGAGAAAATCAGGATGGAGAAAGCAGTACACTGGGGGTGCATGTTTCCATACAGATTGCCAGAGTCACCGGAAGTGGCATAAGGCATGCCCTGAGTGAGTATGAAGACAGGGCATTTATAAAGAGGAATGTTGGTGAGGTAAGTATTCATGTGGAGAGTGGTTGTCTGCAGCAGCAATCAAGGAATTTTTTACAGCGGCAATGGCTACAGACACAGACCTGCTGTGATCAATGTTGAAAGAAGAAAGATTAAAGAAATGCCTTTTAGTGTGGATATCAGGAAAGAATGGGTAAACAATTGACAGGTAATGTGTATGGAATAAACTTACCATTCATTTAGGATTTAATGTCAAAGATGTGAGAGCTCTTATTCATATTTACAGAGACAGTCTGTGAGGTTACATTTTAACCACATGAATTGACTGTTTTCTAGTTTTGCATGAAATGAAAGAACTGTGCAATCCATAGTCTGATTACATTATGAAGTGAATGAAAAAAAACAAAACAAAAAAATGTGTAGTTTAGAGTAGTGAATGTTGAAGAGACTGAACTGAAAATATTTTTTCCATTTACCAAACTGTTTTTCAAATAAAAAAATGCACGATGAAAGAATGCTCTGAAATAAAGTAATGGATGTGTGGGTGAATTTAATTGCACTTAATGGAAAGTATTCCTCTTATATTTTTTTTAATAATAAAAAGATCATGCTGTTTACAGGATGCAATCAAAAGCATGTTTTATTGTTAGTTTGCTACACATTGAGATAAGATTGTGACAAAAATGTTTTACCCAGTGTGAACTTAAGGGCAATTTGTGGTAGATTCTGGAGAACATTAACAGAAAATATTTGAAAAATGGTCAGTTAGAGTTTGAT
This sequence comes from Protopterus annectens, assembly GCF_019279795.1. Lineage (NCBI taxonomy): Eukaryota > Metazoa > Chordata > Ceratodontiformes > Protopteridae > Protopterus > Protopterus annectens. The sequence goes on from NC_056725.1 coordinate 633,344,819, forward strand.
TGCCAAAAATTGCTCAGCAAGAAAATGCAGTACAAGAAGGGCAGAAGAAAATAACAGTGAATAAGAATTAGATGAATATACAGCAAGACGTGTGACACCCGTACACTGGCCCAGCAATTAAGGAGCCTCAATCCTCACCACTAACACCAGTGATGGGTATCCATATAGGGAAAGGATAATAAATGCACACGCAGTAAAGTACAATTTCCCTTAAGACCACACAGAGACTGCAGTCAGTCTGGGGCTGGTTTCTCCATTTCTCTCCCGATCCCCAATACAACTCTCCACTGTCCCAGCTATAGGATCCAGAGCTCAGCCTAGTGGGCAAGCTAAAGCCTCCAGCACCCTCTCTGTCCAACCAGTGCTTTGTGTCCCTCCTCAGGTAGCTGACGCACACACACACTTTGAGATAAGAGCTATATACAACCACACATATACTCCTGGGGAAGGCTGGCACAGGTTCTCCAGCTGTGCTCCGTTTACCCAGACTATACTGCAGTACCACCTGCCACCACCCACTAATATTTATCATCCACCAAAAGCCCCTTATGAAAGGGTGTCCAGTTATACTGTGCAATATTATTATCCAAATGGTAAGTGCAACTGAACAGTCAAGGCTTATTTGGAGTTACTTGGACAGTATCACTATAAACATGCAATGTACTCTAGAGCTTAAATTATCTCTACACAAAACAGCCACAGTTTGAAGGTTTAAAAATATTTAATAATAAATAATAAAAACACAAGACAATACTTCTTACTACACAGTGCTAGTCCAGAGTTCAGAGATCACAGGAAAATGCTTCGAATAATACTATAGTTCTGACATCAACACAGAAAATCACTTAGTCTAATCTTCCTATTTCCTAGCTATTTCTAAGAGAAACACTAAACTCTAAGATCCTACTTACATACAGACATAGGCAGAGTGGTGAGTTGGATGCTCTCAAGACAAATGCTCATATGCCATCATTCTTTCTCTCCTTAAATTGATAACACAGTACCACTGATTCATTTCAGATTACATCATTTATTTCTGGTTCCCAGGCTAACAGAACTCAGAGGTTAATAGCCCATTTAATCTTGCAGCTGGTCAGGAAGCCAGAGCAATAAATGAAATTATACATGCAAATTCTAGCCATTAACTCTGGCCTCAAAACAAAGAGCAGAATGCCTTTATCTAGACATCTTAGCTCCAAGTTTTGACATCAAAGAATTGGCTTATCAATTTTGTTACAACAGAGTGCACTGTTGTTACATTTTTGCAGTTCCACATCTAACAGCATTTTCTTCCTTTTAAGAGAACAAGCCTGTGGCTTAAATTAATATTTACAAATGACAGAATTATCTACAAAATTCTGTCTGGCTAGGCTGGCAGCCTTCCCCTATCTTCACAACATGATACAAGGAGACAGAAGATAATAACATTGAAACTGGGAGACAAAATATGGGGTTAGCAAATAAAGATGAAGAGATTACGACCTTGAGAACACTATGTGTGAAAACATAAGTAATGAGGAGCTTAAATTAATGATAGATGAGAGGAAAGAGACAAAATACAATAGAAAACAGGGTTAGAAAAAGAAAATTAAAGGAGAAAGCAAAAAAAAACATAACGAAAGGGAGAATATGATATTTACTCAGTTAATTAAATGTAAGCAGCATAATTAGTGAAGTGAAAAAACTTAACAGCTAATGAGTTCTATATGACACTGAATGCTGATATAATATGCTTGTTGGATATTAGGCAATCAGTATCAAAGCATAAGAAACAGTTAAAATGCTTATGAAAGAAATAAATTATTGGAACTTTGAGATGATCACTCGCTGTGGGACTGTGGTTCTTTTAATAAGGGATATATAAGTATAATGTATACCAGGGAGAACAGTACTATGTGCTGTAAGTGAGGGAAGGAACTTTGTGAGGGTAATAGTAGTGTATACAAGTGTAGGGGTGAAGGGAATAGGTTAATTGTTTGAAAAATGAAACTTTGTAGCAGTTAACATGAGTATAGTGGTAACAGGAAATATTAACTGTGATTTTAGGAAAAGAAGAAAAAGGGGAGCTAAATAATAATTTAAAGGCTTGTCATGAAATTATGACATTTACTGAATTAGTGCTAGGATGAAGTAGAGAATATACATACAAAATAAGTGTGCTGAAAACAGAAATACATTATTGCTGGATGCCTAAAAATGCATAAGATGTTCATGGAAGGATGACTGTGGTATGCTTTAGAGATAATGTAATACTATAGTTTGAAATGAATGAAAATGGCAAGAAGTTGAAGGAAGGAAAAGGAGTAAAAAGTTTAATGCAGTTTTAATGAAACTGGAGGTGATGGAGGAAGAAAGTAAGTTATTGTGGAAGGAACATAGACCAATGAAAGATTTAAAAAAAAAAACATTTATGCTATTATGGGTAATGTATAAAGTTAAATATAAAATGTATTTTCAAGTAGAAAAGGAGATGTGGAATAGGAAACAGAGTATAGAAAAGCACTCAGTGGAAATGAGCAGACATTGCAGAAAGAAGGCACAATGTAGTATTTTAGAAGGTAGTGATAAACAGAGTAAATAAAAGTTCAAATATATGCTATTTAAGCAAAAAAAGGAAGCAACTACTTCTGGGTCAAAATAAATAAGCAAAAAGAAATTAGAGTAGAAATGATGGGAACTGTAGCATGACAGACAGTGAAGGGCCAGAAGGCTGTACAGAGAATAGTAAAAGCATATATGAAGGGATTGTTTACAAATGAGAAAGAGAGGAAGAGTAGATGGGCATTAGGTACATCCTCAATGGAGAGAAATAAAGAGCTGGGAAAAGAGATTGCTGTACAGCAATTAGACAAACTTTTGTGGGAAATAAAAGAGAATAGTTTCATGACTCTGATGACTTAACTTAAGAGATTTATAAAAAAAAAAACAGAGTAGACCAGAGTAGTGTTTTTTTCTTGAAGTATTAAATTATTTTTAAGAAGAGAGGGAGTGAAAGAGGAGCGAATATGTGAAGGTGTACTAAAGTTTATTTACAAAGACAGGATAGAGGGGATATTGGTCAGTTACTTTGGACAATATGAATTATAAAGGTTTTATAAAGTTATTGCTAGAGTAAATAGGGAGAGTAACTTCAAGATTGTATAATAAAGTAGTACTGGGTAAAGGGGAAGTGGATAAGAGATATGTTGTTTAAGTTAGCAGAGGTGATAGAATTCCTAAATAGTGGGAGGAAGGGAGTCATGATCATTTATCAAATGATATGTCTATAATGGACAACAATGCAAGAAATATGTACATAACCACTTTCAGCAAATAGCAATTAAAGCTGCACTCTCCATGTGAGAGGGGAGACCACACACACGCACACACGCACACACACACACACACACACACACACACACACACACACACACACACACACACCATAACTTATATATAGTAACTGCAGCAACAGTTTCACTTCTCTGAAAGCAGCATTCAGCAGAATTTCCCCTCACATGGCTGTTGATCAGTGAAACAGCAGTCAACCAATTCTCAGGTTACAGATGGAGGAAGGTATCATGTTGAAAAGTATTTGATTTTGTTAGCAATGATGGAAGTGGGTCTTCTGTAGAGTTATGGTACTAAAAGGAGGATTAGAAAGGTGTTGAGACCAATATATAATAAATAATAATGCAATGACCAGGGTTTTAATGAATGGAATAACGTGAAGTGGGTTTTAATGACTATATAAATGTGAAGTGGGTTTTAGTGACTGGATCAATGCGAAGTGGGTTTTAATGAATGGATCAATGTGAAGTGGATTTTAGTGACTGGATCAATGTGTAGTGGGTTTTAATGAATCGATCGATGTGAAGTGGGTTTTAGTGACAGGATCAATGTGAAGTGGGTTTTAGTGAATGGATCAATGTGTAGTGGGTTTTAGTGATTGGATCAATGTGTAGTGGGTTTTAATGAATGGATCAATGTGAAGTGGGTTTTAGTGACTGGATCAATGTGAAGTGGGTTTTAATGAATGGATAAACGAAAAACAAAAACGGGCTCCAAATGAAGGAATCCACAACAAATGAAACACAAGCAGGTCCACCACAGGATGAGGGTGACAATAAGGCTAAGACCACGAACAGTTGTAAAGGAAGCTGTTTAATCCACACAAACACACTGACTGAGCGCTTTCACCAGAAAAACTGGTATCATCAGAGTCTTACAAATTAATTACACCCAGCATGTTCATTTATATAATCATTAAAACCAATTATTCAATTATTAATTCCTAAATTAATTATATCTCTTAAAAAGATACATTTGAACTAGCATAGTCACACTTAATATAAATGTAAAAAAATGTATATACATATGTAGAATAAATGTCATAAAAATCAACAAAGACTTCTAACCTGCCCTTGTTGATTTACATATACATAAAAAATATATATATATTTTTAGCTTAAAATATATAATGTAAATTACTATTGTATATAAATGCAATTCACAAATATACAACTGTACAATTTAAACTTCTACTTCAGTAACCTACATGAAAAATATATATGAATAAATTTGATAGTGTAATAAATTGTGCATTTGCAGTAGATGTATAATTGGTATAAATAGACACAATGTAGCAAATACATCATTAATAAACTACAGCCATCATATAAATCTCTATAATGATTCAAACCTAAATATAATTAGCTCTGTACTTTAACAGGGGTTTTAAAGAGATACTTTCGTTGATCCCTGGAAATTTTGTAGCATTTAACCTAATCTTAATGAATGGATCAATGTGAAGTGGGTTTTAGTGACTAGATCAATGTGAAGTTGGTTTTAATGAATGGATCAATGTGAAGTGGGTTTTAGTGAATGGATGAATGGGAAGTGAGGTTTAGTGAATGGATGAGTGTGAAATAGGTTTTTATGACAGGATGAAGCATGGATGGGAAGTAAGATAAAAGTGCAGAAAATAATTTTACATTAGTGTCACTTGAGAGGTAAATACAGTATTGGAGGAGTGTGTAATGTAGTTGGAAGAAGAAAAAAATTGTAGAGTTAGAGAAGGCAAAGGTACCTTTGTTTGTTACTTATATTGAAGATTTGGTGATGACAACCAAAATATAACTTGGATGAGAGAGGTGATTCAAGAATTGCAAGATTACAGGAAGTAAGGTTACTGCTGAACATGCAAAAGGATATGGAGATGTTATTAGTATGAGGAGAAGGGATATAGAAAGGGTATTAGTGTGATGGGAAGGGATATGGAAAGGGTATTAGTATGAGGAGAAGGAATATGACAATGGTATTAGTGTGACTGTATATAATTTAGTAGATAGGAGATAAGCATTTTGGGGATTAGATTTGGAACATAACAGACTGCACAAGAGGTGTTAGAAGAAATGAAGAAACTGTGGGTATATGTAATGAATTTAAGATATCTTATAAGAAAACAAATGCATTTACTACAGTCTGTGTTATGAGACATTCTTTAGTATGAAGGATTGGTTTACTGCTTTCCTGAAGAACAAGAATTATTACTTTTAGTTCTAGCCTTTGAGTGTATCGAGGATTATAGATTAAACCCAATTAAAAGAGGAATGTTATACTACAAAAAGAAGAAGGGGGATTAAAGTTAATTAAGCCAATAGTGCATTTAGCATCTTTTAATATGCATTGGATATAACATACAATAGGAAAAAAGGAAATATCTTTGTATGAGCATTATTCTGGACAATGTATGAGGAAGTGTGGAAAGGAGAAGGGAAAAAAAAAGAAAAATGCATGAATAAAGTAATGAAAGAATTTATGTTTGTAAGATAAAGCAATGTGGAAGTTAAACATTGCCGGAAATCTAGGAAAAAGTAAAGAATGCTATGTGACTATAATGAAAAGCAGTTACTTCTAAAAACATGGGAGAGGATGATTAAGGCTAGCAGAAGGACAATAAGAGGGACTTAGGTCAGGTATAAAGCTGGTGGTGAGACAGAACATCTTTATGGAGATTAATGTTGGGCAAACTTCCAATCGAAGGCCAAATGAAACACAAACAAGTAAATGAAAGACAGTGTGACCTCTGTGAGGTAAAGGAGAGTATGTAACATGTTTTACTAAATCATGACAGAGTGCACATTGTTTCTGGGAATGATTATGTTTAGAATATAGGCTTGAAAGTTTTTTGAATATACAGTTACATAAGTTGATGTAAGGGGAGCTAGGAAACAAAGTATAAGGTGATAGCAGATAAGCTAGATAAGGTCTTAGTGAGTGTAGTGTATACACCACGGATAAGTAGATATGTATGCCACAGTACAAAGACAAAATGATCGATTTTAACAATTGGCTAAAAGTTTGGTGTCATTCAAAGGGAATCCAGTGTCTGTCAGCCTGGGATGACATGCTCGACAAGCCACGTTGCTTTGCTAGGGATGGCTTGCACCTGTCACCACTGGGCTTCCGGATATTGGCAAAGGCTCTTGCCACCCCCATAGTGCCTTTTTTAGGCAAGGCTCAAAAGTCAAACCCACCCCCATAGACAGCACAAGGAAAAAGAAACTAAGGGTAATACTGCTAAACACCAGAAGTCTTAACCTCAAGATGCACACACTCGAAGCTCTCCTCAGTATGGAGAACATCGATATCTGTGCAGTGACAGAAACCTGGTTCAAGGCTCCAGAGAGCACCCCAGCACTACCAGGCTATACCTCATATCATGCTTTTCAGCCCCAAAACCCGGACTGAACCACAAAAGGAGGGGGAGTTTCCATATTTATCAAGGATATCCACACCTCCAGGTTAGTGGCATTGCACGAAGTATCAGAGACCATCCATGTGCAACTAACAGTGGGCAAGACTGCTTTTCAGTTTATAGCATCCTACAGACCACCCTCTCAAAGTCAGGAATCCCATTCGGCTTTCCTGAAAACATTGGAGAACATGAAGATCTCTCCAAACACCATTATATTGGGCGACTTCAACTACCCAAACATTGACTGGGAGCACTACTCAAGCCCCAGCACCTTAGCCCAAAGATTCCTGGAAATTATAAACTCAAATGCTATGGAACAACTAGTCACCACTCCCACAAGAGGGGACAACATACTAGACCTGATCATTACCAACATGGGGACTCTATGCTCCACACCAGAAGTATATCCCTCATTGGTAAGATCAGACCATAAATTAATTTCACTGGATGTCCACATCCCGACCCCACCCCCAGCCCAGAAAACCACAGTAAAAAACTTCTCAAAAGCGAACTTCTCACTTCTCAAAACCGAAGTGGAATCCTTCAAGGCCCCAGGGCCAGTGGAAACTATAGCCCAAACTGCAGAATCCTATATAAATGCATTCTACGGACATCTCCAGGAATGCATGGATCATGCTATCCCAAACAAAACCAAGACTCAATCATCCAAAGGCAGGCGTCCAGTCTGGTGGACCCCTGCCATAAATAAACTGTACAACAGAAGGAGGAAGCTACTACATGATAGAGCAAAATCCCTGATAGGGAAGGCATCTCTGATCAGTACTAGCAAAAAATTATGATCCCTCATAAAATCCTCCAAGGCCAGCTTTGAGAGAAAAATTGCACAGGACACCAAAGACAGTCATAAGGCTTTTTTCAGTTATGTTAGAAACCTGGGATGCAACTCCCAGACTTGTTCTGAGTTGATTCTAAATGACAAAAAATACACTGAACCCACAGACATCACCAATATCCTGGCAGACAGGTTCAGTGCAAACTTCTTTCCCCCCTTCCCCCCAAAAGAGCAAATATCTATCCCAGCAGAGGGCTGCCTCCCAAACATCTCAGATGCTCAGGTGAAGGCTGCCCTCTCCAAAGCAAAAAACACTGCGTCCATGGGACCAGATGGCGTCCCAGGTTGCGTCCTACATGAACTCCAAGAGGAACTAATCCCTCAAATAAAACAGCTATACAATCTCAGCCTCACTACAGGATATGTGCCCACAGAATGGTGTACAGCAACAGTGGTCCCACTCCACAAAGGTGGAGCCTCTACGGACCCTGAAACTATCGCCCCATAAGCCTGACTAGCTTAGTCTGCAAGGCTATGGAGAGGATCATCATGGAGCTCATAAACAAAGACATTGGGGACCTACAGACACTAGATCCTACCCAGTTCGGCTTTGTCAAGGGCAGATCCTGCCTTTTGAACCTGGTTGACTTCTTTGAAACAGTCACCAAAGCCATAGATGAAGGGAAGATAGTCCCACACAGCCTATCTGAACCTTGCAAAGGCATTTGACACAATACCCCACTCGGGCATCATAGATAAGCTATCCAGCTTAAATATAAACCCCTATGTCACAAGATGGGTCGCAAACTGGCTCAAAGTCAGAACCCACAGAGTGAGAGTTGCTGGAGCCATGTCAGACTCGAAACCGGTCACAAGGGGCATCCCACAGGGTTCTGTCCTGGGACCACTCTTGTTCGGTATATACTTTTCCGAGGTACAGGCAAATGTGGGAGGACTATGGCTCACCAAGTTCGCAGATGACTGCAAACTGGGCGCCATAATCAACTCTCCAGCTGACACAAACATCCTTCAAAATGGTCTCACAGAGACAGATAACTGGTGCCAGCACCATGGTTTAAAGCTAAATGCCAAAAAATGTATAGTCATACGCTTTGGCAAAAACAATGTGCCCACAAATTACCACATAGGCGGAAACCCATTAAGTACAGAGAAAGTTATTAGGGACCTGGGGACCCAAGTTGATAGCAATCTCTCCTTTGAAAACCACATTGCCAAAGTGGTTAGAAAGACCTTCTACATAGCCCACCTCATCACGAAGGGTTTCACATCTAGATCAAGAGAAGTAATCGTGTTCCTTTATTCATCCCTCATCAGGCCCATCATAGAATACAATGCCCCTTTGGGATGTACCTTACCCGACACCTGCAGCAATTAGAAAGACCCCAAAAGTGTCTCACCAAGAGGATCAAGGGTCTCAAACAGATGCCATATGCTGCTCGGTTAAAAAAACTCCAGCTCTACTCAGTTGCATACAGCCTACTTCGAGGCGATCTATGCCTGACATACAAAGCTATGTCAAATCCAGAATTAATGGACATGCTCCACCTCAGTAAATCTAAATCCCTTAGAGCCACATGCTCAAGGGACTTGAACCTCAGCACAGAAATAAATAGAACTTGCTGGAGGGACAGGTTCATAACCCAGAGGCTCCCTTCGCTCTGGAAAAGAATTCCAGTTCATGTGAGGCAGAGCACCTCACTGAATCTCTTCAAGAAGAATCTCGATAAGTGGATGGGGGATCGTAGGTTTGTCCCAGGGATTACTCCTGTGTCACTATTAGACAGAGGCACAGTAAACTAAACCTTAAAAAGGGCACAGTATACTCAAATCAAGGGGTGGCGTAAGCCATACAGAATCGGGCTAGGCTAATAATTGCCCCAGAGCAGATAGCCTAGTATGAACCTATGAACATATGTATTGTATAATATGTTTTGGGACTGTAGTACAAGTCTAAAGAAAATTTATTTATGGTGGTGGAGAAGAGGTTGGGGTGAACTTGTAAAAATGTTTTTGAGAGTTTTGTTAAGGTTCTGTTATTTTTGAAAAACATTTATATTTGTTTTTGTTTCTTTTCTTTTTTTTAATTTTTATTCTTATTAATATTGAGAAAGATGAATATTGACAGACAGAGACACAGGCTTGAAGACAACATTTATACAGAGAGGCTGTGAAACTGATGTATCTCTGGCACACCAAAGTAGTTCAGTGGTAAATGTTTCAGTTTCATAGCTTCAAGGTCAATAATTCCATCCTGACATCAGGTCATTCTTGATATGGAATGTGATTATAGTGGATTTACCATTACCTTTGTGGTGCAGATTGCTGAAAACTATTCAGAAAGGACAGTTCACATACCTGTTTTTATTTATCTTCATTGTGAATTTTTTAGTACTGTATGAAGATGTGTAAATATTTTTTAAGATGTTTAAATGCTGCATGGAAATCTAGAAATATATTTTAAGATGCTGTTACTAAAGCACCCCTACTCTCTTCATTGCGTGTCATGCAGCTCCCCTATTCTTTTTGATAAGTGCCATGAAGCTCCCCTACTCTTTTCAGTAATGCCATATAGTTCTACTCTTTTCGGTAAATGCCATGAAGCTCTATTACTCCTTTTGGTAAGTACCATGAAGCTCTCCTACTTTTTTTGGTAAGTGCCATGAACCTCTCCTACTTTTTGATAAGTGCCATGGGATCTTTTACAGCCACCCAAGCTACCACCAGTTCAGGCAGGTAGGGCCTCATGTTTTTTGGTTCACTACAACAAAACATTTGTTCTGATCAAGCTTTGTTCTTGATCATTAAGATCAAGCAACTCCACTGACATGTTCATTCCAAATGAGAGTCACATGGCACATTTACAGCTGAAGTGAGTAGGATCAGTGCCATCATCTGCAAAAATTTGATTTTCTATTATGATGCAACTCCCTGTGCATATTTGTTGACATCCTAGGGGTTGTCTTGCAATGGGCATACAGGAAATATACAACAGTTCCTCCCAATATGAGCAGTTCACCCTACATCTCTTGTAAACCAACACATCTGTGTGATCCCCAATCTGCACTGCAGATTATTATTATTATTATTATTATTTTATTATTATTATTATTTACATTTGTTGACCGGGAGTGTCCGACTGGACATAGGTCCATTTTCAGCGGAGGCCCGGGGAGAAAAGCTTCACAGTTAAAATAAACAGACAGCAGTTACATTGGATTACATAGCGATTAACAATTTAACATAGCAATTACTTACAACATATTTACATATGAAGAACATAGTACATCAGTAGACAACTAGAATCTTTATCTGTGAAGTACATAACAGACATTAACAAATGTTACAATAAGAAGTTCCTGCTGTATAATAAGTACTAGGCTTATGAGCATCTGAGCTTGCTATAATCAAGGTAGTTAGTGGAGTGGAAAGAAAGGTAGTGGTTAGATGGGGAGGGTGATATTAGAGTGGGAGTTGCAAGGGCATAGCCAGCATGTTTTTAGGTGTGCTTTTAGTAAAGTTTTGAAGTGGGTGCATGATGGTATGGAGGTAATTGTGGGTGGGAGGGAGTTCCATAATTTGGCTATGGCGCAAGAGAATAGTGCTTCACCAGCAGAGTTATTGGCTTTAGTGATCTGCAAGTGATTTTTGTTGCTGGATCTTAGTGGTCTGGTGGTGCAATAGGGTTGGAGTAGATTCTGGAAGAATGGGACATTTAGTGGATGGTTTACTAGTTTGTGGGAGAATGAGAGTTGATACCACTGAAGGAGGTGAAGGAGTTCAAGCCAGCCCAATTCAGCAAGTGAGAGACAGTGGTGACTATGGTAGGATGCCTCTGTGGCGAATTTGGCGATTTTGTTGTAGCAGGTCTCTAGCTTGTTTAGATCACATTGCCTTAGGTTGGTATATAATGGAGAGGCATAAAGTAGAGTGGGGATAAGGTGGGAATTTGCTATTGAAATCTTTGCTGCTTTGGTGAGAAGCTGCTTATTTCTGTATAACGCTCCTAGTTTTTTGTGGACTTTTTTATGGTCATGGATATGTGAATGTCAAATTTTAGTTTATTGTTTATTGTCTTTTGCTGTGATGTTAAAGTGAGAGTTGTTTTGAGTATGTTTGGTGGGTTGGAAGATGAGTAGTTTAGTTTTGTTTGGGTTGAGTATTAATTGGGCATTGGATAACCAAGTTTCAACAGAGGAAAAGGCTTCCTGTGTGACTTTTTGCAGTTTGGGTAGGGACTGGGCTGAGCAGATGATGGCTGAGTCATCTACATATTGTATGAGTGTGTCATGTTTGCTGGCAGAGGCTAGATTATTGGTGTAAACAGAGAAGAGTAGGGGTCCAAGGATGGATCCTTGGGGAACCCCTATGGAGACAGGTAGTTGGGAAGATATGTCATTCTGCCATACAATGGATTGTTGGCGGTCAGACAGGTAACTCTGAAACCAGTTGGTGACTGATTGAGAGAAGGATAGGTTATTGAGGACAGAGATAAGTTGTTTGTGTGGGACCATGTCAAATGCTTTAGATAGGTCTAGGAAAGTAGCAGAGGAGAGATAGCCATTGTTTTTATGCTGAAGGATAGTGTTAGTAAAGGAGACTAAGGCAGTGGTGGTGCTATGCTTTGGTCGGAAACCATGCTGAGTATTGGAAAGGAGGTTGTTAGCAAGGAGGTAGTCTGAGACCTGAGAGTGTATGCATCTCTCTAGTATTTTGGAGAGTAAAGAGAGAATAGCTATGGGGCGGTAATTGGTTAGTTCTGTAGAGGGTCCGCCTTTGGGGGCGTGCATATTCTGAGAGCTCTGTCTTTTTGACTCCATCAGACACCCTATAAGGGGCCTGCATAATAGGTCTTTGGTGTCCTGTATCCACCTGGTGCTGCACCAGGTGGGTGCACCCTGGTTTCCCAGTGAACATGTCCCCAAACTCTTGTAACACTGCTCGGATTTCTCAAACCTGGGTAGAGGATAGCTGCTGGGACATTGCTACCCCTTTCACTGAGATGTCAGTCTGACTCTCACTAAGGAGATCATTCACCCAATCTCCCTCAGACTCCTCATGCAATCCACTACAAAGACTCAGCACAAGGGCCTCACTATTATGGTAAGGTTTCATCATGTTAACATGCTACAATTTGTGCCCCTGCCTCCTGCCAGCAGTTCAACCATGTAGTTGACATCACTTATCTTTCTTACCACCTTGTAGGGACCCTCCCAAGCTGCTTGCAGCTTGCTGAGTCTGACAGGAATGAGAACCATAACCTGCTGCCCTACAGCATCCTCTCTAGCTCAAACATTCTTATCATACCATACCTTTTTCTGTTGTTGGGCCTCTGCCAGGCTCTCCTGGGTCAAGACCATGAGTTCTCTGAGCCTTGTCCTGAGGTTTAGGACATATGCCACAACAGACTCCTTGTGAGATTCACACTCACCTTCCCACTCATCACAAATTAAATCTAGGGGCCCCTCATTCTATGCCCATACAACAACTCAAAGGGTGAAACACCTGTGGATTCCTGGGGAACCTCTCTGTATGCCAACAACAGATGGGGCAATATCTGTCCCAGTCCCTGTTAAACTGGTCTGCATATGCTCACAGCATGGACGTGAGTGCAGAATTTAACCTCTCAACAAGACCATTAGTCTGGGGATGGTAGAGAGTGGTCTTTAGGTGCTTCAACCCACAGTACCCACAGTACTTCTACAGACAAGCCAGCAGGTTCGACATGAAATTGGCGCCTCTGTCAGTCAGCATTTCATGTGGGAAAACTACCTTCCTGAAAATCTCTAACAAAGCATTTGCCACCTTTTCTGCCTTAATAGAGGACAGAGTCACTGACTCAGGGTATCTTGTAGCATAATCTACTACCACTAGGATATCTTTTTCCCTGTGGAACTTGGAGTATTCAGAGACCCCACAATATCCATAGCTACCCTCTGAAATGGCTACTCAATCACAGAAGAAGTTATCAAAGGAGCTTTCACCTTGTCTCCTGCCTTGCCTACCCTTCAGCACTGCTCACAGGTCCTTGCAGTACCCTGTTACATCTCTGGAAATTCCAGGCCAATAGAAGTTCTGCATAGTACATATATTTGTACATTTTATGCCCATATGACCTTCAAAGGGAATATCATGGGCTATGGCTAGAAGTGCCAGATGGTAGGTTCTAGGCACTACCAACTGCTGTATCCTCAACCCTTCTACCCCTCCCTCAGGGGTCCACTCTCTACACAGTAACTCTTTGTCCCAGTATACAGATCCCCCCTTCCCTTGAGAAATAGGCACCTCAATAGCTATCTGCCTCAGGCCTATAATGTAAGGTCCGACAGCTGAGCCTGTCTCAACTCTCTCCTTTGTAACCCTCCCTAGCTCCCCTTCCACAGGAAGTCTGGTATCCTCTGACAGCGGTGCCTCACTGTCAGCCTGGGTACTACTACTTACCTATACCTTTGCAGTCACTCTGTCCAAGGGACCATCAGTACCAACAAGCAGCTGTGGCTTACCTTCAGTCTCACTGCTACAGGGTAGCTCCCTCCCTGAAGCGACAACCTCACCAGTCCTGGCTGCAACTGTGTGGTCTGTCTAGGTCTCCCCCAGGCTACCAGGCTCACATGCTTGTCTGCAAATCTGACTGTGTGTAACTGCATTAGCACATGGTACCCTTGTTGTCTGAAGACAACCTACTATTGGCATTTTGACCTTCCCACTTACTGGCTCTCTCAACTTTTGTTCCCAACCTTGCCACTGTGGACATCTATAAGCTACATGGCCCCACTAGTTGCATTCCAAACATTTAACCCTAGGTCCTGGATGTGTACCTCGACTAGTAGCTTCCCCTGCTACTGGCAGATTCTGTTGGGGCAGTCTGGTCTGGTCTGGTCTGGGTCTGGTTCCTTTAGACCCATGAGTAGTACTGGGGGTCCCTTTCCTGTGCAGGGATGCCCTGTTTACTAGGTATAGGTCTATATTCCTCCCTAACACATCTACAATAGAGCATTGTCTATCAGCTAACCAGATCATCATGTCCTCAGGCAAAGTGCTAAGGGCTTGTTCCCTCACCAAAAGGTCTGCCAGCCCTTCAAAAGTGGTGACCTGACATGCACTCACCCACCTATGAAAATAAGTGCTTAGTTCAGCAACATATTTACACACACATTCATCTGCTTTATGTCTATGCTTACAAAACTTTTTCCTATAAGCTTCAGGTATTAGCTTAAAAAATTCTAGCAAACAATTCCTTACAGCATTACAATTTAAAAAGTCATTGTCAGACAGTTTGGACAATACAGTTATAGCTTTACCATGGACTAAGGGGGTCAGGAACCATACCCAGAGCCTTTGGTCAACATCATACTGTTTACATACCCTCTCAAACATATGAATGAAACTATCAAAATTATCACCCTCAGTAAGCTGTGGAATGAATTTACTACCCTTTTGTGGTCCAGTTACCCCCTTTCCCATTACCTCCATGACTCTGGCGAAGAGTCAGCATCTCATTTTTCATATTGCCTCTGCCTCTCCTTCTCCCCAGCTTTCAGGCATAGCAGTTTCTCATTTTCCTCACTCTCTAGATGCCTCAGTCTCTCTGCTGCCTCTATCTCCAAATGTTTGGTCTCCAACTCAAGTCTCTTTAGCTCCAGATGGATTTTTAAGTCCTCTGTAGAAAGGATGAGCTGTCCATTCTCTGATTGTTGTACACCTTAACAGCCAGTCTGATTATCCTCCTGTGAGAGGCATGCACATTGGGAAGGATAGCAAGTACACACACAGTAAAGTACAATGTCCATTAAGAGCACAAAGATATCACAGTCAGTCTGGGGCTGATTTCTCCCTTTCTCTCCAGATCCCCAATAAGACTCCCCACTGGCACAGCTGTAGGGTACAGATCTCAGCCATGTGGTCAAGCCAAAACCTCCAGCACCCTCTCTGTCCAACCAGTGCTTCATGTCTCTGCCCAGGTAGCTAACACACACACACACACACTTTGAGATTTAATTTATATGCAAACACACAAACACTCCTGGGGAAGGCTGGTACAGGTTTTCCAGCTATGCCCCCTTCTGCCCAAACTATTTTGTAGTACTGACTGCCACCAACCACCCTTATCAACTACTATAAAGGCCCTTACCAAAGGGTATTCAGTTTTACTGTACAATGTTATTATTATCCAATTGGTAAGTGTGACTAAGACTTGAAGTTTATTTAGGAGTAGCCTATACAGTGTCACCAAATACATACAAGTACTCTTAAGAGCTTAAATGTCTCTACACACAAACCAGCCACAGTTAAAAGGTTTAAAATATTTAATAATAAATAATAAAAACACAAGACACTATTCATCAATTCAACACAGTGATAATAGAAAGTTCAGAAATCACATGACAATACCTTAAAACAATATTATAGGGCACTCTGACATAAATATAGAAAACAGCTAGATTAATCTGGTAATATTTATATCTAAGATCTAAATAACTTTACTTACAGAGCAAGGCACCAAGCTGGTGAGTTGTTAACAGGTCTGAAGACAAATACAAAATGCTAAATCTTTCTCACTGAGAAAGTCTTAAATTGATAATACACATTACTGCTGAGTCATTTCAGATTACATCATTCTTGACACTTCTACTTAAGTTTCCCAGGGTCACAGAACTTACAATTTTAACATTTCGTTTTGTAATTTGCACCTGCCAGGAAGCCACAGCAATAAAAACACTTTACATGTAAAACCTAGTAATTATCTCTGTCTTAGAACAATAGAAATAATTTCCTAGCTCAGACTTCCTGTCTCCTAGCTTGAGATCAAACAGTCATAAAATGCTTTACTCATCAGTTTTCTTCCAGCAGGGTGCACTGTGGTTACATTTTTGAAGCTCAGAACATATCACAGTTTTCTTACATTTGTCACACAAGCCTGTGGATCATATTAATATTTACAATGACATAGAATTATTCATAAAATTCTATCTGGTTTGGCTGCAGCCCCTCAGTTTTTCACATAGGCAATGCCATATTGACAAACATTCCAACATTGCAAAATCTACCCATGTCTAAAAATGTTATCGCTCAATGCCTGGAGCCTAACTCCATTCCCTCCAAGCTCTTCTCCCTTTGGAAAATGCAGACATCTGTGCAATTACTGAGAATAATTTAAATCTCCAGAGAGTACCTTTGCAGTGCAAGGCTTCAGTGTCTTCCATACATTTAGATCAGCAACTGCACGATCAGGAGCTAAAGGTGGAGATGTCTCAATATAGACAAAGTCCCATACCATATCCTAGCAAGCAAGAGGTCATCCTCTTTGCCCCATGAAACTGACAGCTCATGTTTAGACCTATTTAGAGATGCTCACCATTCAACTAAATATACTCATGGGGGACTTACACAAACTGTGTATCCTACACAGCTCCAAATTTGCATATGCAGAGATTCCTAGACTTTGTAAACACAAACACCCTGGGCCAGTTAGTGCATACCCTTACTAGAGGTGCAATCATATGGGGCCTGGTGCTCACAAATATGAGAAAATGCTACACTCTCCTCATTGTCATATTCTCTCTGGTAAAGTCAGACTACAAAACAGTTTCCTGTGAAATAAGAATCAAGTCTGTAACCCCAGCAAACCTTGTAACAGTTAGAAAACACTCCAAGGAAAACTATTTTTTTAACTGATGACATGTCAAAATTTAAGCCCCTCCAAAGTCAATCAACACAACAGCCTATGTGAAATTATTCACAGAAGG
The DNA here is from genome assembly GCF_019279795.1 of Protopterus annectens. Classification (NCBI taxonomy): domain Eukaryota; kingdom Metazoa; phylum Chordata; order Ceratodontiformes; family Protopteridae; genus Protopterus; species Protopterus annectens. The sequence continues at coordinate 633,362,115 of NC_056725.1, forward strand.
TCTGAACAACCATCTCAATGATTGCACAGAGTAAACCCGAAACTAACACAAAATCAAACCACCCTGATTGAATCCAAAATTAGTAAGGTCGTATAATTAAAGTAAAAAAGTTATAGGTAAAATTAGGAAACGTAACACAAAAAATAATAATAATAATAATAAAAACTCTCTCACCAAAATAAATATACAACTAAGAGGGCTAATTAGGTCCAACAACGCAAACTTTGAGGTAAAGACAGCATCATAGGCCAAGGACAACCATAAGGGTTTCTTTAGCTAGGTCTGAAACCTCAAAGGCAGTACACAACAGTGTGCTGAACTGTTGGTAAATGGGTCCACCATCAGGGAAATGGGAGGTATAGCAAATCTTTTGTCTGAATACTCAGCTCCAACTTTACTTCCTTCTCACTCCCAGCTGCCAACCCATTAAATGACACCTAACATAGCCCCTACAACTGTCAGTGTGGAGCAGGTCTCAGATGTGCACATAAGGCCAAGAATACAGTTTCAATGGGCCCTGATAATATCTCAGGAAGTCTCATAAATAACCTGAAATATGATCTATCAGGGCCAGTGGCATCACTATTCAACCGTAGCCCCCACACAGGCTTCATAACATGCAAATGTAGAACTACAGACCATTAGTCTGACTAGTCTCATGTGCAAAACCATGGAAAGAATTGCATGGAAATGATTAACAATGACATAAGAAATCTTCAGGCACTGGACCCAACCTAGTTTGTTTTTTCAAAGACAAGTCATGCCTACTGAACCTGGAGGACTTCTTTGAAAAGATTGAAAGGCAATGGATGAGGGCAAAATAGTGCATGTTGCCTACCTTGACTTAGTGAAGGCATTTGATACAATACCCCACTCGAGCATTGTAAACAAGCTTACAGAATTATGCATAAACCCCTGTGTAACTCACTGGAAAGCCAGCTGGTTCACAGACAGGACCCAGGAAATTAGGATTGAAGAGACCACCTCCACAAAGAGGCCAGTCACCAGTAGAGTTCCCCAGGGCTCTGTGCTGGGTCTGATCTTCTTTGGCATCTATTTTTTGGAAGTTAAGGCCAATGTCAAGGACCTCAGGCATACCAAGTTTTCAGATGATTACAAGTTAGGAGCAGTCATAGAAACCCCCAAGGTACTAACATCTTATAGGAAGGTCTAAGACAAACAAATGACTGGTGCTGAACTCATGGATTAAAATTCAATGCCAAGAAATCCATAATAGTCTTTTTTAAGAATTCATCCTCACAGGAGAAACTACTTATTTAATAAACCCCCCTAAAGGTAAACACAATAGTGAGGCATTTAGGTACTCATTGAGATAGTAATCTAGCTTTCAATCAGCATGTGTCTAATATGGTAAGAAAATCATTCTATGTCATTCAACTTATAAGTAAGAGCATAGCATCTAGGTCTAGGCCAGTCATTGTGTCACTAGACTCAGCCTCTATCACTCCCATCACTGAGTATAATGCCCTTTTCAGTATGTAACTGGCCAGGCATATGCAATAACTGGAATGTCCATAGAGGTTCCTCACAAAAAGAATACAGGGCATAAACAAGATGTCCTCTGCAGATCACCTCAAAGCCTATCTCTGTACTCTACCTTCCACAGAGTCCTGAGAGATGGTTTATGCCTAGCATACGAGGCATCCTTGGATCCCACTCTGATGAACCTTTTGCATATCTACAAAATGAGCAGTGCCAGAACTACTAGAGCTAAGGATTTGAACAGGATATGATGGAGGAACTGGCATGTATCTCAGGGAATCCCCATTCTCTGAAAGAGGCTTCACATCTATGTCAAGCAAAACTTCTCCCTAATCCTATTTGAGTGCAACCTGAATCAGTGGATGGGAAATTGAAAATGTACTCTTTGTCTGGTACCTATATCTCTGATGAACAGATGTAGCCATTAACTCATGCTCTAGAAAAACATACACCCTATAAGATAACCTCTAAGGCACAATAGCTTGTCGGATACATTTAGGTTGAATAGCTAGGCTTTTAAACACCCCAGTGAACATTAGCCTAGTAAACACCTATGAATCTATCTGTGTTTTTTAGGACTGGCAACCAGTTGATGGAAGAGAAAGTAATAATAAGTTTAGCAATGTTGATACTGGATTTGGATATAGAGGAGATTACTTTGGGTATGGGAGTTGTGCAAAGTGCTAGGAATGGGCAATGATTGCTTAATGAAGGTGAGTGAACTGCAATGTAAAAAAGTGCATTTCATCTGTTAGTTGAAGCAAGATAAATAAGGTTGTGATTTGAGGTAATAAAGTTGGGGCTGGTAGGGTGTTTGACTAGCTGTGTCAGCTGTTGTTCCTTACAGAGCAACAGCTGACACAACAAGTTAACTGTTGCTCTGTAAGGAAGTCTGTGACCTCTAAATTAGTTTGTTTTAACATATTGCTATCAAAGTCTGCTAGAATTATTAAGTTTTTCTTATTATTTGTATTTGTTAAAACTGTATGAATAACATGTTTAAATGTATCTAGAGGAAGGGTAGGAACAAATGCTATTGCTAAATGGATTTTTGTATTGTTGGATAAGGCAATTTCTGCCAGGATCCAGTTTGGCTGAAATTATGAGGTAGGTGAGACTTGATTAATAAGTTTTCATTTCACTTGAGATTTGTATAGGGGAAGGGTACTTCCTCCTTTTGTGTTGTCTGGTCTACAGTTTGGAACATAATTATACACTGGAAGTAGGTGGTCAAGAGAGGGCGTGTTAAGTTTTAACTAAGTATCTGTAATTGCTAGGAGGTCTGCGCTGTGAAGAATTATTATTGCATTGATGTGATGCATTTTATTTGATATGCTTTGGGCATTGATAATGAACAGCTGAAATACTATGGCTCCAGATTTTGTTCAATACTTCTTTTAAGGAAATGTAGTAGCAGGATTGGAAATAATGTATATAAGTATGTTGGTGCTTTTATTTGGTATTTAACATTTAGAATGAGTGGGTGTGTGATATTTGAATAAATTGACATGAAAGTTCTGGGTATTTGGTCAAATGAAAGGAAGGAAACTGCAGATGTATTTATGTCTTGGGGTGGCAATGATAATAAGTGAGTAGTCGAAATAAGAGTCTGTGTGTGAGAAGTTGGTAAGGTGGGATGCATTAGTATGCACTGATGGAGTGAATATACTGTGGGTGAGAAAGAAGGTGAGAGGAGTAAGGTTTGGAAAGGAAGAAGTAGGTTAGGAAGAATTGGTTTTATAGATGGAACAGCATCATGAGATTGTGTGGGGGGAGTAAATGAGTGAGTATAGGTGATATGCAAATGAGTGAGTATAGGTGATATGTAAATGAGCAAGTATAGGTGATATATAAATGAGTGAGTATAGGTGATATGTAAATGAGGGAGTATAGGTGATATGTAAATGAGGGAGTATAGGTGATATGTAAATGACTGAGTATAGGTGATATGCAAATGAGTGAGTATAGGTGATATGCAAATGAGTGTGTATAGGTGATATGTAAATGAGTGAGTATAGGTGACATATAATATATAAATGAGTGAGTATAGGTGATATGTAACTGAGTGAGTATAGGTGATATGTAAATGAGTGAGTATAGGTGATATATAAATGAGTGAGTATAGGCGATATGTAAATGAGGGAGTATAGGTGATATGTAAATGAGGGAGTATAGGTGATATGTAAATGAGGGAGTATAGGTGATATGTAAATGACTGAGTATAGGTGATATGTAAATGAGTGAGTATAGGTGATATGTGCTAGGAGGGTTTTAGAAGTGAAGAGAAATTATAGATGTGGAAAGGAATTAAAGTGACAAGGGAGGTTAAAAAAGATAAACAAGTATTCTGTGGTAATTTGTTGAGAGATGAATAAAATACTGTGCTAGAAAGTTGTAGTGCTAGTGACATATAGTTAAAGGTACCTACTTAGTGGGAGACTATAAATGAGAGCATGAGATAGTTCTTATTGAAAGAATGATGAAGTAAGCTGTAGTGTGAAAGGATATCTGGTTATTAGGAGGACAGGACATAGGCTGTTAAAAAGGAAGATATTACTCCTTTAATATGGTTAACCTACACCAAAAAATGTGGAAGGAAACAGTGGAAATAAATGTGTGGATCTAGGGGTTGCGGCAGGAGAATTGAGGGTGGAAGGAGAGCAAAGTGGGTTAGTGGGAGACAATCAGTTTGGGCATGTGTGACCCCATTGCCTCAAAGAACCTGACTCACCACTGGTAAACAGGTTCCCATCAGCAATTTTGGCAGTGCTTGTCAAAAATCCAAATACAAAGAGACTAAAACCTACACAGGCAGCTTTGTGTGCAGACAGGGAGCACTATAACAGTAAAAATATCACTGGATATTTCACAAGGCTCATTAATATGAGTTCAAAATCACAGTAAATATTTAAAACAACATTGAGAGATAGTCTCAAATAAATAAATACAAATATGTAAGCTAAGCTTTGCTATATTCCTGACTATATCTAAGAAAATTACTATACTCTAGTTAACTTATTTACAGAGCAAGGCAGATACGGTAAATGGATCTTCTCTAGTTGTTGTTGTCAGGTCAAAGACAGAATACAGAATGCTGTGTCTCTCTTAAGAAACATCTCAAATTAATATCTCAAATATTACTGCTGGGAGAGCTTGCAGAATGACATAATTTCTTGTCATCTAACTCTGTCCCAGGTGAAACCCCCACTGCTGGAATCTGGCAGTATTTAGCATCTACCTGTGAAAATACATAGACAAGGGCTTTTCCTTTTCCCAGTCTTCTGAGTGGATAACTCAGAACTGTAGCACTGGTATACTGTGATCTCAGAACATGGTTCTTCAACTTTTGGAATGTGGCCATGGTCTCATGTAGGCCAAATGGGAGGATACTTAACTTGCCTACTTTTGAAATGGCAGTTTTCTCCTTAGTCTCATTGGTTAACAATATTTTCCACTGTCCTTCATGAGGCCAAGGTCATTAAAAAAAATAGTCTTCCCTATCCACTCTGCCACCTAATCTACCTCAGGCAATGGGTAGCTATCAAATTTGGAGATCTTAATAGGTCTCCTGAAGTCATTACAAAATCTGACAGTGCCATCCAATTTTGGGGCTGTATGATTGGATTATTCCAAGTACAATTTGACTTCTCAATGATTTGTAGCTTTAACGTTTTTTTTATCTCTTGTTAGACTGCATGTTTCTGTGCTTCAGCTACTTGTATTGTCTTAGCTTAACTTTTGTTCTCCTGAGACTGTTTCCATGTGATGTTTGATAAATGCTGGCCTCCCAGCCAACTCACAATTGATGTTTGTATTACTTAAAATGACCTTCTATATTTGCTACTTCTGGGGGCTCTGTAAGGGCATTATCCAGCACCATCATAGGTATGGATACCCTCCCCTATTCCTCTTCTTTGTCTTCATCCTTTGGTAAAGTACTTTCCAGACTCACGTGTACCTCTGTCCATGGTTTTAAAATATTTATCTGACTTATCTAGTCTGTGCCCCTCTCCTCTGCTTGTCTGCTTTTATATTTCACCTCATTTACTTTGCTTGGTCCCTGCCACATAGCCAGGAATTTATTTTTAGTCATAGAGAGAACAAAACCATGCCTTGGTCTGCTACTTGAAAATCCCATTGTTTGGCACTTCTACAAAACCTCATTGACTAGCTTGTGCTGTCTCCATAAGTGCCTGCACAACTAGCATCACCACCTACATTTTCTCAAGTAAATCAGTATAGTGGCTCTAAAACAGTTCCAAAATGCATCTTGTCCTCTGCTCATGCCTTTTTGACTATGCTGTACAGATTCTTGGATGTGTACTGTACAGTAGCTTAAAGGAATAAAATCCATAGAGCCTGTGGATCTCACAAACGTAAAATATTACATATTGTAAAAGCTGATCCCCATTCTTTCCACAAGTTTCTGTTATTTTCTCCAACATTCTTAGCATTGATGTTAGGATCTGATTAAAACCTTCTACCAGATAGTCAGTTTGGGATGACAGATGGATGTTCTTAATTTCTTCTCCTTAAAACTTTGGCAGAAGTGCTGCACAACAGCAGAATGCAACCTTACAATTCTGGCCATTACACATTTGGAGTCCATGGCCTCCTCATCCTACCCTGTTTCTTAGTTGTCTGTGCAGGTACTTCTAGTTTATTTTCTCTACTACACAATTTTGCAATATGCTCAACTTTCCATAATTAAAATAACAATACAGAATACATAGATATTTTTGTTTTATACACAGTTTTGTCTAGCATTTTATAGGGTGATTCCTTGAACAGATTGTCATAAAAAATATTCTACTCAGGTGGCAATGCTTTCAGCATCCCGTGGGTCTGCTTGACAGGCCTACTTTTTAGTAACTGCCAGTAGCCCTCTATTAAATCTATATATAACAAGAATTTCCATCATATGTTCTTTACTCTTAAGACCTTCAAAGTTTAACCAAAATTTTACAATATGTTTTAATTTAACCAACTGCAATTTTTCCATTTTGTTCCAGAAAAATCCAGTCATGGAATTTAAGGGTTCCAGTCACAGAAGTAACTCCCACCCTTGGTGACATTGTTTTTTTTTATCTTATCAACATCACTGCTGTCCAAACTAAGCATGTTTATATAAGCACAGAGGAGATCCCCCCATGACTTTAACTGCCAACTTGTGAGCCCAGCTAGACTAGTCCTAACCTTCCTTGTTGGCTATCCTTTCAAAAATGACAAGGTAGGCCTCAAGACCTTCTTTATTGATTAGGATTTTCAGTGGGAAGTAGGTCCATCATTATGCCATTGACTTAGCTACCAGTACCACTCTTTCAGAAGTGGTAGTTATCATTTGTAGTAGCTGCACAGTTACCACACATGCTATGGTCTCCTTTTCCTTGAGATGACACCTGTGGGACCTCTGACATAATTTTTGACTGCAAACAGGATCAGAAACCTCATTACAGCAACAGTCCATGATGGTACCAGTTAAAGAGAAAAACCCTTTCCTTTTTTATAGGGAATTATCCTTAACATACTCAGCAGCAACAGGTGGAATCAGAACAGTAATTTTATTTAATTGAAGTCTTAATGGCTGCATTCTCCACTAGATGTGATATTTTACAAAGCAGACAGTCCACAGTTTTAAAACACAGCAGTTTTAATTGCTTAAACAAAAGGAGTCAGTAACAGAAAATATAGCAAATAGATTAGTTTTCTTAGCCCCTCTAATGGCAGTACAGATTAAACAGGGTCCAAAAGTCCCAAACACAATTCCCGGTACCAGTTCAGCAACAAAATTAAATCATTTAGTACCACTCTTTTGTTCTGAGCAGTCAATGTCTCTTTCACCAGGATTTCCACTGTCTTTTTCTGTGTAGACTCCTGTCTCAGAGTAGAATGCACTGGCCTCATTTCATCTCTCGTTCCCACAGGTATGATAGAAACTCCTCTGGATCTTTGCTTCAGTGACTTCTATGATCTTGTTGTTGACCCTATCAAAAGATGCACTACACATCTGAAAGTAATTCAGCTTGCCTGGGGGCATCTTTTATTAGTAAGGGGGCAGTCTCTATTTCATGCACTAATCTGCAATATATCTATGTTACCAGCTACCCCCCGCAAGACATTATATCTACATTTTATTCAGCACTGGGTTTCCCCAAAAAGCTTCACACAAGCCTGTTTTCTGTCTTTCTCAGGCACTGACCAATGCACACATCATACTAAAGAACATTATGCTAAAATATGGAGAAAAAGTTGTTTTAAAAGTAACAATTATCTGTTAAAATGGTAAAAAAGATTGCAAATTTTCACTGGGTGCTAAAGTTTCCTCCCACATCGGAAAGTCATATTGTTACATGAACTTGTGATCCTCTTAACTGCCCATAGATATGCATGCTATGAACATATGTGTGTCTATATATACATGCTTCAATTAGACAGTACCCTGTCCATCACTGATTCTCTGCCTTATATCCCTTGATTGTGAAGATATGTGCCAGATCCCTTGTAATCATTCTAAAATAAATTGGGTATCAGAAAATAAAAAAAAATTTTTTTTTTTTTTGTTTTGTTTTACAGATATGTCCACTAACAACAAGCTATGAAAAGACAAATCTTTGCAGAAAGCAAATCTGAAACAGGTTGTATACAAGAGCTAATTTAAAGAAATGCCATTAATCAGAAAAATAGTCAGGAAAGTATATGCAAAGCCAAGTAGATGCATGATTCAAAGGGTTGTGTCATGTAGGTAGACAGCATAGTTACATCAAATGCTATACATTATGTTTCTACATATGCATGACTAGTGTGCTAGCTAAGTAAACCCAATGCATTTCCCAATCTTGCTTAATTCAACCATTAAAGAAAGAACCAGAAGTGTCCAGGTGTGCACAATGAAACTCATGAGTCTTCATTAGGGAATATGATCTATGAGTATCCCCAACACAACATGCACTAGGCATGCTGATTATAAAAGCCTTCATCATGTGTTACATTAAGCAGCACATGGTAAGTATGGCCCCCTGGGTGTTACTAAACTAATTCATGGGTGGCGCAGTGGTGCAGCAGTTAACACTGTCGCCTCACAGCAAGAGGTTCTCCGGTTCGATTCTCGTCTGGGGTGCCTTCTGTGTGGAGTTTGCATGTTCTCCCTGCATATGTGTGGGTTTCCTCCCACATTCTAAAGACATGCTTCTGGAGCATTTCTCCCCAGCCCTCCACTGAAAACAGGATCTATGGAACCTAGTCGGACTTTCCCGGTCAACAAATAATAAAATAAAATTCAGTGCTAGTTTTCATATTATATTACCAATTCTTTGTATAAACACTAATGTTACATTCTCACTGGTAGATGTCCATCACATGGTATCTATTGACACCCCTCCTTGAATTGCAGAGTATAATACCATCATTTGCATGTAAAAACATTCCAACAATAATAGCCATTAGGCATGCAATGTATGGAAGTGGGAGACAAGGCAGATGTTTTGGGGACAACTTTAATGCAACATCCTGTATAACTATACTCAGGTATAACTAACATGCTAGATGGATTTTATCTATTTCTTTATTCCTTGGTGCTTTGTTTGTTGACCAAGGTGATGGATTGATTTCAAAGACCCTTTTCAATCAAGACATAGGCCATTACATAACACTGAACTGTGCAAAACTGAGTAAACATTAGAATGGCAAAACATGTTGTGAGCAGTCTGCTGAATGCCAAACAATGGTAGATCAAAATGGAAGCAGGCACAATTCATCATGAAGTAAATAAAATAGAACTAACACTGTAACCGCATAGTTTCATCAAATAAAGAGGAAAAATAAGACAGAAGTTAACAATGGCTAAACATTATGAATGCCATAAGTACAAAGTAAGAACCTATGCAAGTACATGAATTTGACATAAGTACACTGTAACTAAAGAAAACAGAATGAGTATTCAACATGGAAACAAAAAGCTGATAGACCAAATAAGGTCATATCTTGGGGAATTCTCTAGGTGTGGTGCCTCAAAAAGAATGAAACTAGGTGAGACCGAATGATGACTGTATATTAGGAAGTAAAGACAAATTGGGTACAGTTAATAAGAGAGACTAGCATGACGTCACAGATGCATATGTGGACATACTCAAGTGTTTTTTAAATCTAATCTTAAAGTGTGAGACAGGGGTAATATTTTAGACATCTAGTGAATGTGCAACGCTATTTAAGAGTGCCTTATTTACATGGGTTCTGATTTTTGATTTTTCTTGGAAGATGCAAGTAAATCTCAAATTTGGGCTGTCTCAGTATTGGAAAAACAAAGGATTTTCATTGAATATTTTAGAATGGAACACTCATTTTTCACAACATTTTTTTCTCATATTTTCTATTTATAATACTTTCAACTTACTTTTTAGGGTATTCTTTAATTTTGTGTATAGGTGGTGGTGCTGCAGTAGCATTGTCTCCTCACAGTAAGACATTGTCTTGTTCGATTCTCAGCTAGAGCGTCTTCTGTGTGGAGACATGTGTGAATGGGCGTACCTTCGTTGAAGGTTGTGCATCAGGGCTGGCAACTTGGCATGTAAAAATCTACTGCCAATCATTAGCGGACTGGAGTTCCACTGTGGCGACCCCTAACCTGGAAAAGCCGAAAGACACAACATTGGTGCACTAGAAAATTATAATGTTACCACAGAAAATACTGGAAATTACATTTAAAAATCATAAGCATAAATACAGATATCATCTCATGAAAATGAAACTTCAGTTTTTTAAAAACTGTAGCTCAGTGTCCCTGCTTATTTATTTGTTTGTTTGTGTTTGTTAACCAGAGTAGAGTACTAATAAACATGGATCTTTTCCATACTTAGTCCAGTACTGTCGGTAAATGCTCCATCATATACTAAGTAAATGGAGACTCAAGGAATCAAACCAAGGACTTGAAGACTTGTTAAAAGTTTATAGCCGTACCTCTCCATACTTACTAGAGAATAATGTTCTTTAAATCACTCATTATTTGGTAGTATTTGTAATAATTATGTAAAATGAATAGAAATGCATGAAAAATTAAGATGGAAATACTGCAAACAGGGCAAATGCAGAAAAACAAATGAAAGTTATTTTGCTTTAAAACTTTCTAGTCAGTAGGCAATAGAAGCAATTGTGGCAGACAATTTGCAGGTCAAACAGTAATAAGTACTCTCTGTCATCATTTTCTGTGAGGGATAAATCTCACTTTCAGCCCACCTCTCAATGACAGTCTTCCTTTAGGCTGCAGCTGTCAAGTGTACAAACACCAGTAATTACAGCAATAGTGTTCCCTTTATTCAGAATGACAAACCAGCTGTCAGCAGCAGGCATATTTATCCAAATGTTAGAGAAAACTGGTAATTGGGATAGATTTAAATGTTACCATCCAGCTAATGACCTAAAGTTAAATAACTCACATGTTCATATTTTCATGCCTTTTTAAGTCATCTGCCAGTTCTCTAACTTTGATAAACAAATCTTTGTAATGCTTTACTTTTTTTATTTCAAAGTCATAAGACTTAATAATTATAATCCACAGACAAAATAGTTAATGGCAATTAAAGTATGTATCATAATAGCTGAAAATATCTCACTTTTTTCAAATCCTTTACAAGTTTATGACTGCAGTCATTATTTCAGGCTTTATTTATGTAAGCATTCATAATGTCAGTTTACTTGTCATAGTGAGATGAAAAGACCAAAGTTCAAATCCCTTGGTAGCACAGGTCCTATTTAATATAAAAAAATGGGCTTAATACAGATGGCATTTTATCAAGCAGCTGCATGAACAGGATTTTGACTTTAATTAAAGGTGAAAAGTTGTATAGTTCATGCTAGTACACCATTATTTTAGCAAAAGGCCTCTCCAATTCTCTAAACAAAATGGGAATAATCTCACAATTTATATTAGTGGTTGTACCCCTAAGTCAGCACAGCAGGGTTACAGACTGAACTTTAAGTCAAACAAAGCAGATGCTAGACTGTAAAAACCACATAGATATTCAGCCAAGAAAAATGAAATTGTATAAGATTAATGGAGCCTTGCAAATCCCTGTATAAAATATTTTTTCCTCTTCTGCTGCTCATGAGCAGTTCTCTCTTAGTATAAAAGTCTCAGCTGTGTGATCACTGTTAATTTTTTTGGTTCCAAAAGAAATGTGTTCAAAAAAGGTTAGCTATTATAAAGCTTGCCATGCTAGAATGATAATTAAACTATAACCACCTCCTTGTGGAGGCATTTGTAGAGTATGAAATGCTACAGTTTGTTTAAGAGCAATCGACTATGCAGATCACACAGCATCAACAGCACATGCAGCACTCTTTGTAAATATTGTAATAATCTAAATAATGTCATCACATCTGGACAGCCCATGCTTAACAAAAGACTAAATAATGTCAGCACATCTGGACAGCCCATGCTTAACAAAATACTTTGCATGGGAAAAGTGCTAGTACCTGTCAGAAATTGTGTATAGTCTACCATTCTCATAATAAAGCAATACTGAAAAGGACAAAGGAAAAATATACTCTGGTTTTAAGTGTCATTACTTTGACCATCTATAAATACATAAAAAAAACACTCTTTTTGACTGAGATTACTTTGATGGAAGTTTCACTATATCTAACATCTTTGGAGATGGCTGGGTAAAGGAGAAGGACGTTTCCTGCATGGTTGTGTGGGGAGCCTCTCCCATATTAACACAGGGTATGAAATCCATTTCAAATTAATAAATTAATTGAATGCATTCTGCATGCCTGATGCTTGTGATCATGCTAGGGAACTGAATACATTCTGACAATGAATATTCACTTGTGCCTCTTGCAGCTAAGCTAGTTAATGTGCATTTTGAAGCTTAAGCAGTAAGAAGACATGGATACGTGTATTGTTATTATTGCTTTATTAGTGGACTTGAAGCCCTTACCAGTCATTGCATGCCTCCATATCCATGAGATGAATAGCTGTGCTGCTTGTTAGTGGCAGAATGGAAGTTCTGTGCATGTATAACAGTTACATAATATTCCTCTGTGTCATCAGTGAGCAGACAGATTATTCTTGTATACCATTAATGGGACTAAATTCAGGTACCGGTCAAGGTACCACATGATCATCAAAGAAGAATCTTCATGGAGGCTCAATCCTGCAATACTTGTGTAGTAGTTTCAATGGTAGAGGTCAAAGAGGAAAAAAAAAAGGAAAAATTGGAGAAGAAGGCCTAGATAAGCAAATATTGGGGCTATAGCATTCTTTTACTTGAATAGGGCAAGGGTAAAGCCCATAGGGAAAATGCCAAAAAAAGTCTTCAATCCCACATATGGCAATATCATACTAACCAGCACTTGTATCTCTCAGTCCTTGTAAAGGAGAAGAAAATGTGTCATGTCAGTTCATATAGGTAGGACGAACAATGAAAATGCAGGTGACAGAAAAATACTGCCCAAGGTATCCTCAACCTCTTTATTTCCTAAACCACCTTTCCTGGTAAGAGCCGCAGTGGTAACAAATGAATGGAGCAGACTAGACTTCCCTATCATCAGCAACATTCACTGACTCATCCTCTGAGATCCTCAGATATTCCTAAGCAAGATGAGACACATAATTATTCCAATGCATCCTGGGTATACCGAGGGTCTCCTTCCATTGAGCTGAGCTGAGCCTGGTACTACTCCTGTGAAAAGCACTAGATGGCATCATCACAATGTCCCCAAACCACCTCAGCTAACATTTCTATATGAAGAAGCACTACCCATAGTCAAAGTTCCTCTCAACCTCCAAATCTCATTACTTTGTAGTCTGCATTTGGCTAAACTATAAACTTCCATTTTGTCACTTGCATCCACAATCTTATGCCTTACATCACTGTCTTCATATGATTCTTGTTTTACTTTCTCACCATACTCTGCAACAATTCCTGCATTTGTCATGCCTATAAATCAATTTGCTTTTCAGTCTTCCATTCCCTTATACCCTTATTCATGAACAAGGCCTCAAGATCCTTAAATGCTTCCTCCTGAGGTAATCATTCTCCCCTCAACTGCAGAAACCACCTCCACACCAGAGATTTTTACTTTATTGCAGTAGAAGCATTCACATGTCTTTGAGGTCCTTAGAACTATGTTGTTTTGAGCTTTATAACCATAGTAGGATCAACATTAGCAGCCTGGTTTGAGTAGAAGGGTCCAGACTAACCGCAATCCAATATTCCCCCATAAATGTTCAATTAAAGCATGTGAGACCCTTGCCCAGAACAAGGGTATTGGGACCCATGCCATGAAATGGACCTGGGCTGATGTTCACTAGTGTGTACCTGGTGACTCAGTGGTCCAGATAGCTTGGCTAGGCTCAGTCTGAAAAAGTGATATGGAACCACAACATGGGCTCAACACCCACAAGGTGAAAGGTGGAGGTCAGCTATATCATCCGTCAAAGGGGAAGCAGGAATGGGACAGCTTTTGATAAACTGTTAAAATATAAAACAATTACTAATTTAAAAATGTACAGCATTATTACAACCAACAAATCTGACATATGTTGCCAGTTACAAGGGCAAAAATCATTTTGACCTTTATTGCTAGCAGTGAAATCTGTCTAATACCAGTTTATATAGTCTGTTAAAATGACATAATCTGTTAAAAATAAAGCAAAAAATAAATTAGTTTCAAAGGCATTTCACTGTGCACTGCAAGTTAATTCAATCACAGTCTGACAACAAAGTTTTTTCTTCTGAAGTTCTGATACAAATTATCCAACTATTAAAGGCATTAGAACAACATCTAACAGTTATCCTTCTAAGCTATATGTGTCAAAATCTGACATACAGTAGGTAAAATAGCCCCTGGCTAGAATCTAGTAGATAGCTAGAAAAATTCAGTATTTTTCTCTTTCATATGTCATTGATTTCAGTATGTTCAGCCTGTTGTTTAGGTACCAGCTTCTTAGCAACATTGACAAAAATGACATGTTGAAGCTTGGGTTATACTTTAAGATGTTAAAAGTGTTCAATGTTCACATTCTTAGAGGAGGATTTATTTTTTTACAAATGAAAGGGAAGATGACCTTCTAGCTAGTAAAACTTAAATGATCGTTAGAGATGAGTCTCTTAAATTGATTTAAGTTGTCACAGATCTGAATTCAAGTGTTAGTGTTCCATAATGTAACAGTCCATCATTTGTCTTAACTAAAGCTCAAATGATTTTCAATTTGTTTTGTAATGGAAATATAATGTTTAGCATACAGTCATTAATATGTATACTCTGAGCTGAGATCCTGACAACTATGACTGAGAAGGAATACTTAACATTTTTAAACCTCATAAAATATTTTTTTTATTTCCTGCAGATCACCAGGACCCAAAAAAAAGGCAAAAAGTATAGATGTTTGCATTGTCTCTCTATTATTGTTGTTAACTTGAGGCAAACTTCATTATAGACATATTGTATTTTTTTTTTTAATTTCTCCAAGTGCTTTGGGTTGATAAAAACAAGTGGTGGAATGAATTCTTTTCTCATTTCGTGGGTACAAGTACAGTCTCATGCAAAATTGCTTTGCTTCAGTCTTTGTTGATTGCAAATCTTAGTATCTTCCTCCCTCAGTATGCCAGAATCGCCTCTTCATTTCTTCTAGAAGTACTATTATTGGTAGTTTATTAGTATATTATTTAAATATGCTCTCTGTGTGTGTTTTGTTTTATTCTTATAGTGGCTCTAGTTCCTACTACTTACATTTTTTTTTTTTATATCTTTCTCTCATGCAGGACAGAGCTGCCCCAACAACCATTCCAGTGTCCCATTACTTGGCTATTTCTCCTTACTAAAACACTGTTCAAATCTGTCAGTGTGCATACTATTGTCTTCTTTACATCTACAATGATTATACATATTTTGGTTTAATTTAAAACATTTATTTCAAATTTTATGGCACAAACACCATTACATATTTGCTAAACAAAACAATATAGTCTCAAAATAAAAACAGACTCTGCTCTTGAAACTCACATTCATTGAAGTGGCATTGAAACCCACATTCAAAGAAAATGCATCTATCAATGGCAGATTAAGTTTACCTTTAAGCTTTTTCAAGCCATGGGCTCCTTGCACACATTTAGGACCATCCATACATGCATGTGTTCTTTGATTCATTTTCCTGATTGTAGTAAATTATAATCTTTACAAAATACACCACTTGTAAGAGTATTTTTTAAATTTATAGTTTTGAACATTTTTCCAGTAAGCAATGAAACAGAACGTATAAAACAATAATGACAAAACTGTCCATTTTAGAACATTTCAACCATAAAAAGGCCCCTCAGACTTCTATCATTACAATTCACCAGTATGAGTCAATATGCACAATCTCTGCAGAAGTAAAAGTCATCTGAATAATTCCATATTAAAGAGCTCTGTAAATAATGAAGAGGTTGCTACTAGCAAACACATTTATATTTCAGTGGTGAGCTGCTAATATAGGGAATGTATGGCAAACCAACAGCAGGTTCAGAGTTACAAGGCATCTCATCTAAAGGAGGACACACTCAGGACTGCAGCTCCCCACCCCTAAAGAACAACAGAGTATCAGCAATCCATGTTCATAGTGTGGGAGTATAACCCACAGATTTCTGTATCAAAAGCAAGTATGCCACCTGTTATGTTACGAACATTGCGTTCAAATTCTCTAGTGCAAACAGTAATGACCATTTGCTAAACAAAACTGTTGCGTATTAAAAACAGACAGCATGAACAGCAGTAAACTTTTTTTCTTGAAATTCACAGTTCATTGAAAATATACTTAAGTTCACAATTTCTTGAAAATGTATAGAAAGTCACATAACAATTCTTCGAAAATGCACTGAAACTGATAGTCTGGTAGCTGATGTTGAGGATTCAGGCTCTTGTCTCCTGTAACTAAAGTACAGAGTTTGAGCATGGTTAAATTAATTAATCTGACACCCTAATTAGGGCATTTCACACACACAAGCACACACACACACATACACACACACACACACACACACACACACACACACACACACACACACACACACAAAATGCACTCAGAGTGTGTTCTTAAAGAAGAAATGTAAGTGTGTCGGTCAGTGGGCCCTAGGTGACTCCCTTCACACACATACAGCACAAGCAGAGTGTGTTCTTAAAGAAGAAATGTAAGTGTGTTGGCCAGTGGGCCCTAGGGTGCGAGTGTGTTCTTAAAGAAGAAATGTAAGTGTGTTGGCCAGTGGGCCCTAGATGACTGCCTTCACACACATACAATGCAGGCAGAGTGTGTTCTTAAAGAAGAAATGTAAGTGTGTCGACCAGTGGGCCATAGGTGACTGCCTTTACACACATACAATGCATGCAGGGTGTGTTCTTAAAGAAGAAATGTAAGTGTGTCGGCCAGTGGGCCCTAGGTGACTGCCTTGGTTGCATAGTGTTGGATCTGGCTCTGATGCAGGATATTATAATCTGATTTACATGCTATTGGAAATGCTTCTGAGAGGTTTAATAATATTCACTCCAGCCTTCTTGTGTTTAACTGTATTCTGGTTAATGAAAACAACTGAATTATGTTTAGTGAGTGATGATGGTAGATGTAGTTACTAAGTGCTTGTCTGTTCATTTCTAGCAGTTATTACATTTGTAAGGCTGTTGTCCTCTATAACTGTCTGTCCAAGAACTATTCAAAACTACTTACCTTTGATTGTATTAAGAATAATTCATTATTGTACCAAAGCTAGTGTCATGGCTTAAAGATTCTTTGGACCAATCAACTCACCTAGTTAACAGATAAATAAATTCTGAGTGTGCCACTTTTGATCACTAGATAGGAAAAAAAAATTAAGAAACTATTTTTACCAGTTACCAGAGTAAATCTTGTTACACCACAGTGATTTATACCACTATATCCTTGCACTCTGCTTACTACAGTGGTCTGTGAATGGCTCTGGGAAGATATGATTGGAGAGACCACAAACTCTGCAGTGAGCTTGTTAATCTGCAGCTGTTGTAGCTGCCATATTACTTCTCTTCTGCCAGATTTGACATATAGTGCTGTGTATGATCTAGGAACTGCCTACATATCTGTTAGTGCCCTATTTTCCAGCAGAGACCATGAGCTCATCAAGGAGAGGCTGCTAGTTGCTTTAAAGACTCAGCTTAAATGTTCTGGCTGATTGGCCTGGGCATATTTGGTGTTGATCCTTTGGAATCGGCTATCTTCTCTCAGTAAGTCCTACAATACAGAAGATTTTATTTGAATCCTAATAGCACAAAATAAATTTTGTCTGCTTGTTTTAGTGTTTGCTTTTAGCGCACTATATATTCTCTTTTGAAGTATTGATTTTTTTAGTTAAAAAATGGTTGGTCAATAAACATTCATACACTGTAAGTAAATAAAGTTATATTACTTATTAGCAGAAAACAATTATTTTAATCAGATTCTTAGTTTCACTGAAAAGATTGACTAATGTGAACATTTACTTCTATTTATATTTAAGTTTAAAGAAAATGAAGATTACTTTTAAATCTCTCTGTTTCTCTGTCTCTCTCTCTCTTTCTGTGAGCAGTTGTAGCTGTACTGAATAATACAGAGTTCAAGACAACCTCACATCTTCCATTACCCCTGCCTTATCCTGATACCCTTTTCTTCATGTTCTTTGTGGACATTTGGTTTGGTACCCTGTGTGTTCTTTGTGGACATTTTCTGCAGAAGGCAATACTATCTATTTTGGCCCAAGCCGAAAGACAAACATTAAAAGTTACCATTGTCCATCATTTCTAAAACTTATCTCGACTTACATATAAGTACCTACCTAAATTAAGACTAGCGCTGCACTAGAAGGTCTACTAATTGCAGTATTTCCACTACAAAACAAATTCTTCTTACAAACTAACAGGTATGCTGGCCTATGAGTTATACCATAATTCTGTAAAATTTTCATGTGATGTAAGTTGGGTAATTTTTTGGTTCCCCTTCTGCTTCATTCTTTCCATCTTACCATAATGCTGTAGTCTATTGCTGTGTTTACCCGACTCTCCTACAGCCCATACCTCCCAACAGCTAAGAGGTTGAGAGGGATGTTACAGACTGTGGGCTGTCTCCATTGTAAGACTGAGGCCATTGTGGAATCTAAGGGTATCCACAGAGGTGAAGCTATTGACTGCTTCCAGAGGAGGATTTCTTTTATCATTTATTACCTACCCCTTGGCTGTCCCTCCTACCCTGCATTTACCTTTTTTATCTGCGGGTTACTCCTTTGTATGAACAATGCCTTTTTTCAGGGAATGCCTAGACAAATGCCCTCCTCCCTAGAATGGGCAGATCATCCCTCTCTGCAAGCACTTCAGATGTCCAAGCTGCTAATCAAACTCGTATTACCCAGGATGTAGTTAGGGCTTTATCCTTGTATACCATGATGCTGGCTAGGTCCAGACAAGTTTTAAGTTTGACTTGTCATATGGTTGGGAGACCTTTACCACAAAAAAAATGACAACTGATGCATTAATCAAACTAAGGGTACTATCTTAGAAGTATGCAAATGCTGTGTTACAGTAAAATTTAAGACTTATGGATAGATATTGATTTCCTCAAAGGTTTAAGTAAAGTCCTAACCTCCATCTTAGTAGAGCTGTTCATTATAATATGTGTGTTAAATTGTAGAGTCACAGTATTACACTGTACTGTGTATACAAACACTTCAAAAGGTGACCCTATTTAGTCCCCTTATATGCCAGAATTTTCAGGGAAAATATTACATTAACTGAAATAAACTAATGTACATCATTCTGCACACCTTTTTTTCAACCCTTATTCTTTCATGGCTATCCAGGTCAGACCAAGTCATACCCCCACATGCCATACAGTTAAATTATTTACTTTCTCTCTTTTTTCAGTGTAAACCTCATTATTTACTTGCTGTTCCAATTTATTTTATTTTAATTGTGCACAGTACTTGGCTACAGGCATGTTAATAAAATGAAGTTCTCTTTAAGGGTTTTCTCGCCCAGCTTTCCGCCATTTGTGCCACGGCAATTGTTCTATTCCCTGTAATCCTGCTGTTTTTCCAAGGAATTGGCCTTTGCTTCCTATTTCCTCCAGATTTATTCTGTATCTCTCTTCTAGCTCCTTCCATTTGTCCCATATTTCCATTACAATTTCTCAGATTTCTGTCATGTATCACTCTTCTGCTTCTAGTCCAAGCAGGTCAAACTCGTACATGTTTTTAAATATTTCTGCAAAGTTCCTCATTCCTTTATGGTACCATGTCATATGTCTCTTGTCCATGCATGTTACCAGAACATGTGCATTATCCTTGTGTTCCCATTTCATATATCCAGCACCTGTTATTCTCCTTTTTGTTTTCCACTCATTTGTGTGAGTGTGTGGGGCATGGTGATGTACAGCCACCTATGCATGAGTATCAACTGCTGTTCCAAAATCAGTAGAAAAATCTTAAATTAATGTTTCATCTCTCTTATCTTCCCACTTACTGTACCTACATTCATATCCTTCTACCTACATTCATATCCTTCCTCCTGTTCCCATTATATATTTAGTTTTTATCCCTGTCCTTCAGTGTGTCCTTATATATTATCCTCCCTGTCTATGCTTTCCCAAGTTTTTTATTTCCTAATGTAGGCCTTTTCCCATGTCTTTTGTCATTTCTTTCTTTGTTCATCTCTGACCCAATTTCTTTAATTGCCATCATTAAGCCTAGAGTTTTTACCATGCTCAGTCCCACCTTCTTCTTTTTTATTTTTGGGTATTGTTTTTATATTTGAGTATTGTTTTCATAAGTTGTAGTTGCTATTCGTCCAATAGTATTCATTATAGTTATTCCTAAATCTTCAAAAGAAGTGACTTGTATACCTATGATGTGTGTGTGTGTGTGTGTGTGTGTGTGTGTGTGTGTGTGTGTGTGTGTGTGTGTGTGTGTGTGTGTGTGTGTGTGTGAGTGTGTGTGTGTGTGTGTGTGTGTGTGTGTGTGTGTGTGTGTGTGTGTGTGTGTGTGTGTGTGTGTGTGTGTGTGTGTGTTGATAATTTCCTTTTTTTGTTTGGAAATATAAACTTGGAAGTGTAGACCTGAGTAACTCTGCCACATCCAGCTCTAACTCCTGCCTTTTTGTCAATGCCACTGTCTCCAACCCATATAACATAGCTGGTCTCACTACCCTCTTGTAGACCTTCCCTTTCACTCTTACTGGTACTCGTCTATCACAAATCACTCCTGACACTCTTCTCTACCCACTCCATCCTGCCTGTACTCTCTTCTTCACCTCTCTTCCACACTCACCATTACTCTGAACTATTGATCCCAAGTATTTAAACTCATCCACTTTTGCCACCTCTACTCCTTGCATCCTCACCATTCCTCTGGATTTGTATATCAAGGACAAACTCATGACAATATTAAAAGATTAGATGTTTGCAGATGACATTGTGATCATAAAATCTAAGCCTTCTACAGTTGATCTTCAGTTGGGAAGTATTAGTAACACATCTTTGAAGTACAATTTTGCAAAATTTTCTATAACTTTGATATTTGGATTATTTTGAATTAAAATTGATTTATGAATTAAAACTTTAATGGCTGTAGCAAATAAAATAGGAGTAACGGGACAATCCTCCTCCTTAGTCAGGGAAATGGATTCAGTTGTGAAAGGTCCTAATTTAATGTAAGCTTTGTTGTCTTTAGAAATATTTTCAAAAAGGGAAAAGAATTGAAAACAAAAATCAAATGATTCTAAGATGTTAAACAAATAATTCCAATTTAAAGAATCAAAGGCTTTTTCGATGTCTAGACTAATATGAAGAACTTCTCTATTTTTATTTACAAAATTTATAAGGGTCATCATTTTCTTTCGGCTGTTCCCATTAGGGGTCGCCACAGCAGATCATCTGTTTCCATTTCTTCCCATCCTCTGCATCTTACTCTGTCATACCAACCACCTGCATGACCTCTCTCACCATATCCATAAACCTTATCTTAGGCTTCCTCTTTTCCTGTTACCTGGTAGCTTCATCCTTAGCATCTTTTCCCAATATACTCAGCATCCCTCCACATGTCCAATCCACCTTCGCCACCTCTACTCCTTGCATCATCACCATTCCTCTATCCTCCCTCTCATTCACACACATATATTCTGTCTTAGTCCTGATGACCTTCATTCCTCTTCTCTCTAGAGCATATCTCCATCTCTCCAGGGTCTCCTCCACCTGTTCCCTACTCTCACTACAGATCACAATGTCATCTGCAAACATCTAATCTTTTAATATTGTCACGAGTTTGTCCTTGATATACAAATCCAGTTTGGTCTAAATTAATGATTTCCAATATTGTTTTTTTAACTATCTGAAAGGACAGGCATGAAAGAAAAATTACAATCATTGTTTCCAAGTGATATGGGTCTGTATGTTAAGGATTTTTATTTTCTTTTAGTATGAGTGTGATTACTGAATATTTCCATGAGGGGAAAATTATTTCAAGTGTATGAACTTCTATAAGAGTTTTATGGAAATGTGAGATAAATAGATGGAGAAAATTATTTTTATATTATTTATATATTTCTATTATTAGTATATCTATATCTGGGCCTTTATTAGGTTTAACTTGTTTGATTTTGTGCAAGATCCATTTAAAAGAAATCGCATTTTGTAATTTTTCTAATTTTTCTTTTATTTCAGAGGCAATAATTTTTTTTAAAAAAAGGAGAAATCAAGATCTTGATTTGGGACAATATCTGCATTTTCAGATTTTTGATTTAGAGATATGTGATGACATCTGGAAACATCAATGATGTCCCCAATGTCTGTTTATGTTTTGTTGTTGATATCTTTTATTTCAAAGATGTTATTGCTTTTTAATTGTATTTTGACTCCTTTAGTTAGATTGTGCATGTGTTTGGAAAACACAGCATAAGAGGCTAGTTTTAATTTTTTAAAGTTTTGTACGTTTTATGTGATAATATATCCATGTATCTCTTATTTAGATGTTCTATTACTTTTACTATAGACTTATCATTTTTTTATATTTAGCTTTAGTTTCTTGAAGTTGGGATTGTACGTTTGATAGTTCTGATTTCCATTATTTTGTTTTCCATTTATACCAAACTAGAATTTTATCAAAAATATAAGCTTTTAAAGATTCCCAGATCATAACTATATTAAATCCATCCATATTATTTATTTTTAAATACAGATTCAGTTCAGAAAGGAGCCAGGATATGAAATGTTTTAATTTTGTTATGTAAGCAGGTATTCTCATTAAATAAGGTAATTTTTAAAAAAATGTATGGAAATTTAGAAAAAAGGCATTGTAATCAGAATTACTACAAGGTATGATATTGAATATGGTTATCTGGGATACTAGTATTCTATAAATTCTGGTTTGTCTGCCCTGTTTGTAGGAATAATGAGTAAAGAGTAACAATTTAAAGTCTCTCAGAGAGAATATATTTTTTACATTAAGATTTTCAATCCAGTTTTTAAACACTTTTGCAGTTGAAGTTATTTTTAGTTTCCTTTCATTAGTAATTATAATTAATATTTTATAATTATTAGTTATAAATTATAATTAATACTTGTTAAGAATACTCTCTATGTGCTTTATATCTAAATTTTGTCCCACCCCAGGAAATGAATATTCATTTAGTAGCGTCAATAATCTGTTATTATGTTTTATAACAATGAGAGTTAAGAAGCCATCTTGGTCCTAATATCTATGAAAAATCTGTGGTTGGATAGAATTTTTTTCCAGAAAATCACCACTCCTCTTCTATTACTATTAACTGGGGACTGTGCCAAACTTAAATAATTATTGGGTTTTCATACATTACTATCTGCATATTTAAAGTGTGTTTCTTGAAGGAATATAACTTCAGCCTTGTTTGCTTTTAAATAATGAAGCATTATAGATCTTTTTCTTGGATAATTCAAACAATTGACATTCAAAGATAATAAAGTTAAGTCCATCTATAAAATATGTTAAGACAACAGTATAATCATCAACATAATTTGATCTAAGTAAATATTGCACAATTATAGCTCCTGTAAATTTTGGTAGTGTTAAAACCGATATTTCATACCTGATAAAAAGTAAAAAGTAAAGATAGTAATAAACCAAAGAGAATACTTATATTATATGCATGGAATTCACAAAAGTCCTTGCTTTGTAAATAAAAGATCTGCTAAACGATCCTTCACTACCTAACTAGCCTAGAGCTTATCAAAGAATAGAAAATTCACATGATTAATAAAACTCTGCAGTGAAAGTCTAATAACATGGAGATCATAAGGATGCAGTCTTACAATGAGAAGATGATGAGAGTAGAAGTGGATGAGACAACTGAATCAATTTCAGTATGGGAAGAAAAGATGAGATGACAACTATATGTTTGTTCTCTTATATTAAATCTAGAAGTCCAAATGAATGAAAAGGTACCAATCACTTTTAATTTATATATATATATATATATATATATATATATATATATATATATATATATATATATATCTGGGATCCGGACACATGCTCGACTAGCATATGTCTGAATCACAAAACATCGAACACACATACACGAAAGCGCTTAACATCGACAAGCACTTCCGTGTATGTGTGCCTGTTTCTTAGATCAGACTACAGTGCGGGTAAGGGAAAATTCCCTTTCCCCACTGTAGTGCAATCACAGAGTGAGAATAATAAAGTAGGGAGGTGTGGGGGGTGCAAGGGGGTGAAGCCCCCCTACAGAAACATAGATTTTTTTTTGAACTACACATACACGGAGGAACTTCTCGATGTTAAGTTCTTTCATGTATGTGTGTTCGATGTTTTGTGATTCGGACATATGCTACTCGAGCATGTGTCCTAGACCCATATATATATATATATATATATATCTATATATCTATATATATATATATATATATATATATATATATATATATATATATATATATATATATATATATATATATTTATATGTGTGTGTGTGTGTGTGTGTGTGTGTGTCAGCATTTAAAATATTTATATCCACACAAATATATTTTCCCTTTCTTATTCTCCTCAATCCTTTGACTCATTCACTGTACACTCCTCTAACTCTCTTTTATTCTTTCACTCATTACATTTTCTTTATCCTTCCCATTTTTTTCTTTTTTCACACTATCTTCTATTTATTTATTTTTTTCCTTTCTCTCTTACCCCTTCATTTCCCCCCTCTGCTCCTTTAATTTAAATAATGTAAATTCCTCCTACCTAGCACCACAATAAAGTACTGTGAATGAAAACAGATACCCATCCCATAACTCTTTGATCTTCAACTCTTCAGTGCCTCCTGACTTGAAACACTATTATGGCCTAAATCAACATTTTTAATGATCAGACAATGCAAATAATTAGGTTAAAGAAAGGAAGCTACCATCCTGTGCAGGATTCTCAGCAAAATGTGATGAAAGAAACACAAACCCTCCACCACCAACCATAACTTTCTCAATATGTTAGTAAAGCAACACAACAGAAAAGGGAAGCATACATGCACTCCAAACAATTGAGTGAAATCTCCCTTGACACCAAAACATGAAGCAAGCAAATAAGAATGAGATCAATCACCTTTATGCCAGAAGAAAACAAGATAAAAGAAAATAACAAAACCAGACTTTAGAAGCATGTTCAGCACTTCCCAAAATGATTTAACACTTCACCTTTGGTTCATCTAATCCATAACGAGGATTATTATATAAAAGTAATAACGACCCACATAATGTCAGTCAAAGCAAAAAGTGAATTCCAGTAAACCAACCCTACAAGCGCTACACACTTCATCAAGTGCCATCAGACATGATAAAACAAGCACCACAACAGATCTTGTGAAGCTATTAACAACTGTCAATTTAAGACAGAAAATGTTTGTATTAAAGTCAGAAGTAATCTGCTACGTGACCGATAAAGAAAGATCGTACAAACTTTTACAAACAAGTACAGGAAGTGATGAGGTAAATACAATTTATATCAAGTCTTGCTATCAGATGGGACTGAATCATGTAAGCTTACAATTATTAGAGTACAAATTAGATCAGCTTGCACCAAGCATAGCAAACACAGAGTACCAGCACAGAGGTGAAAATACCTTTGAGGTACAATTTCCTAAGGGAATGCAAACTGATACATTTCACCATCCTCAAAAGAAACAATGATTAATGCAACAACAACCAACAACTCACACCAACCTCCAAGCCCATTTCCTCTTCCCAACATAACTAAGAGGTCTGTTATCAGAGAATTGCACACACACATGTAAATATATATATATATATATATATATATATATATATATATATATATATATATATATTTATAGGTTTACAGTCAAAAGGTCAGCGTTGACATGTATGACAGCCACCTCCTCGACCATGGTAGGCACGACAATCGGAATGTCGACGTTCATGTGTACGTCCATTTAGAAGAATGTACACAGGGCAGGGATTCACAGCATTGATGTGAATGGGGGATTCAGAAACTATGGTCGACAGAATTTGTTGACTTTGTTGCGTTGACCATACAACCTACTTAATATGTATGAGTTGATGTTATTTGTTACGGAAATCACTGTTCGCATAAGTGGTTTTCATGCTTTTGATAGTAAACCATACACATATATATATCTATATATATATATATATATATATATATATATATATATATATATATATTTTATAGTTAGACACTTTAAACAGGAGAGGGTATGAAAGAGTTTATTTGCATGTATTGCACATTTAAAGAACATGCTACCAAAATGACTGTTGAGTTAAATGTAATTAAACACTTAGTACTTAAAAGAATTCAATTATGAAGAGGAAAAAAAAACACATTATAAATCAAACGTAGAGGAGATCATAAGACATATGTTACATTTAAAACAATTACCTGTATGAAGAGAATAGACATTGTCTTTGTTTAGTAATGACAGTATATAGATATTGTATATATGTATATATATACTCCATATTCCTCACACCTTTCCCCTTCATTTCCTTCCAACATTCCCTTTACTTATTGGTTAAAAGTGAATGGAATCTGTGGAGAATATTTGGTATGACATTGTTATGGACTAAGAAAGTCATTTTACTAAGAGATGGAGTTCTTCATAGTCTTTGTGGTATTGTTTGAGGTTATATCTCTTTTTTGTTTCTTCTTGTTTAGGTCAGACCAGGAGTTCTTCTCAGGAGATGTTTTTAAGTCGGGGGATATCCAGTCCATGTATTCAGTAGCAGGTGAAAGGATATTGTTCTTTGTGAAAGAAGAAGCTTCTTCTAAATTGTTGAAAATTCTGATACCATTTGATAGATGAATTTTTATTTTAGTAGGGAAAATTTTACCCCATTTTGTTTGTATGTTTTCACAAGAAGCCAGCATTTTTCCTCATTTTTAAGGTTTTAGCTGAATGATCATCAACTCTTATGTTGTATAGACCATATTTTAATAGAGATTTTTCTAGTGCTGTTTCAAGAATCAAGTCTTTGCCAATGACAGAAATGAATTATATTACTATAGGTGTTGGAGGAGTTGTTGAAGTAGAAGGCATGAGTTTACTTATAGCTCTATGCGCTCTTATGGTGTCATGGGAAAGTCCTTCCTTCAGGTTTAATAAATGTGGAATCCAAGAAGATAAAAAAGTAACTATGTCAGCTCCTGTTTTTTCTGGCAAACTGAATATTCTTAAGTTGCACCTTCTTTTTCTATTTTCAAGGTTGTCTATTTTGTTAATAACCAGGTGTTTTGTTTTAATAAATGATCTGTTTGAATTTCTTCCTCCTTTAATCTTCCCTCCATGACATTTAGACCATGTTCAATGTCAGATATTTCAGTCTGATGCTGTTGGAACATTGCTTTAAAATGTCAGTTCGTTGTGAGCAGTTCTGTTTAGTTCTTCTGAAAACCATCTATTTTCAGAGATAACACCTGAAGTGTTTTTGTCACCAGCTGCATATCCTTCTTCAGAGAAGAGTCACAGTGAGATTGTTTAGATTTACTCATTTTTCTTCTAGCCAATAAGTCTCCAAATGATTCTGACAGGAAAAAGTTGATGAAACTTCACAAAATTTGAAGGCAAGTATGTTTACGGTATTATAAAATATTGCATATATTGCATGAAGTAATTTTCCTTTGAAGTAAATATTTTACTATTTATTTTGATTGTACCACAGAGCTGTAAAAAGTTTCTGCTTTCACCTGGCCATCTAGGGTCTGCCCCCCCCCCCACACACACACACACACTTTTTTTCTTCTGACAATGCTCCTCCTGACCCTTATCCACAGCTTCCTTATCTCTGCCTTGAAATGGTTTCCATTATCCTTTCCCATTCCTTTTCTTGGAGTGTATTTTGTCCCATTAGATTACTATCCTGTTCTAGATTCTATTCTAATCACCCAGTATAATTTGTCTCTTAAATGTCTCCTCCAGTATTATACACACATCTGTCTTTGAGCCTTCTTCCTTCCTTGTATCTCCATTCTCCCTTCCCTCTAACCAAGGTTCATATTTGACCTTCCTCTCAACCAGTGGTACATGCTAAAGGCGTGTTCATAACCCCGATGATCATGAATGCACATTCGCTCTCTCTCTCTGTTTCTCTTCTGTTTTCACCTAGAACTGTCCCTCTGCAGCAGTGGCTGGTTCATATTTACAAGGGTTACCTGTTACAAGCTTACTGTGTAACTTTTGATAGTCTTTTCTGCTCTAACAGGCAGTAAATGTCTCAGTAATTACACCATATGTGGACTTCACAATCATTTTTGTTAGATTTAATGTCCTCATTACTGTAGGTATTTTTCCTTTCCATTTCTTACTTGACCCTCTACCTCTAACTTTAGCTTCTTCTCTAGTGTGTTTTTTTTTTTTTACTGCCCTCCAAACTTCCTGCTAAGTAGTTAACTTCTGGCTTGGTCTTTGTGTTGACTACTGTTCTATCCCTATCCTTACCATCACTTTTTGTTCCAGTTGCATTCCATGTTGAACAACTCCCTAAATCTATCAATGATTTATGACTCCTTCAGGGCTTTATCAGTTTATTCCTCTATTATTCTGCCATGGTCCGCAAACATGAAGAATCATGTTTTCCCCCACCTCGTTCCTCATGCATTGTAGAGTCTTCCTAATATGTCTGTTCAGGGCTTCCATTACTACTATAATGAAGCTGGTAGCAGTTTATATCCTTTTCTGCTGAGCCTATGAATCTGCTGATCCCTGGTCATTTATTCTGTGAATAAGATCCTCATGACTGTGTTCTTATTCATGACTCTCATCCATCTTAAAAAAATGATGCCCACTCCCTCTCCTTCCTGGTCCCTTATTAGGGCTTTACACCCCCAATGAATTGAAGCCTTTCTTCATGTTTAATATGTTCAATAGTTCTGTCTTCTTCATCCCATCTTCTTCTCTATGAATATCATTAACAGCCAGCAGCTGATTACTGAAAACTTATCCTGGAAAAGTCTTACTTTTACTAAGTTGAGTGCATCTTAGAGGAATATTCACACGTCTTATTTTCAGTAACTTTGTCACAATTTTACATTTTTACTGATGAGTTATATTGTCCTAAAGGCCCTGGGATCTATTTCTAACTTCTTTGGACATCAGTAGGAGTTTTGCTCCAGTCATTGATATCCATAGAGCCTCTTAGTGCTGAATCTTGTTGAAAAGTCTAGCCACCTCCCTTTTTGCTACTCTTCTCCATGCTTTGTAAAACTTTTCTGTTCACCAGCCTAGCCTGCCACTCCCCATTTAATCTTCTGAATGATTTTCTGCATCTCTTCTTCCATAATGCCCATATTCAGTTTTCCCTTTCAGCTTATATGATCCTTTCTCATCCCCACTGCCCACCAGCTTCTGCCTTCCTACACCTATACCTATACCTATACCTGTGGTATACACATTTTCACAGAACTGCACAAATTCATCTGTAATCTCTTCATCCTCTATGACCTCCTTGAATTTCTTTTCAACATTCTTATCAGATTATTATCCTGCATTTCATTCAGCCCCCATGCCCTATCCAAGCAGAAGTCTTTCCTTCTTAACTATGTTACTATCTACATTCAAATGACGGAGGGCAGTTGTCAGGTTTCTTACATTTGTATTTCACTATCAATGTTCTATAATACTTTTTGCGTGTCAGTTATCTTTATCATTCTGTTACTTAGGTAGTCTACATAGTTGAGAAAATGACCTAGGTGTGGTAATTTCTACAAGTCTTTTCAATTTATTGATGTTCCAAGTAATAAATGCTTTCATCCTTTGTGGACATTTTAAAATCTAAGTTACAGAATGTACAAGTGAGTTGAGGAAATTGCCATGTCTGGGCCATTTTCTTTTTATTTTTCATCTATGCAGACTACCTAAGTCAGAGAGAGACCATCAAAGAGACAGGGAGAAAGTGTCTGACACTGCAAACCTTTGAGTAAGTTCTATATAGTAAATGGTTTGAGAACATAGAAGTCTTTGTAAAGACTCAAGCTCAAAACAGTCTCTTTTAAGACTAGGGCCTAAAATACCTACCCAAATCAAAGGCCAAATTCTGGCACAAAAGTCTTTGTAAAGGGTAAATTCAAAAACCCATAAAAGAGGACAAATGTATTTTTATTCCTTTTCATATTTTGTCATTATGGTATCTTGCAGCTTGTGGTACTATGTAACACCTGATGTAACAGACTATTAGTTTGGTAGTAAGAATAAATTGCTCAAAGAAATTAAACACTGAATGCCAGAAATACAAGCTAACCACCAAAAGAATTTGGTGCACCATGCATGAGGTTTGCATGGGGTTCTGTTATTGTTTTAAGCATTGTCAATAAAATAAAAAATAAAAAGTCTTTTTAAACGCTATATACAAAGGATAAACAAAACAGTCTTTAAAAGACACACAAGAATAAAAAAAATCATTAGGAAACAAAGGCCTCAATAATGACCATAAAATAAGGTAATAAAATAAAGACAGTCTTTCTATGGACTATCAACTAAGACATGCAGAGCACAAAAGTCTTTGTAAAGACTGGCAACTGGCAACTGAAAGATCTAGAAATATTCTAAAGAATCAAAATATAAAGAACAAAAATCCTTCCTAAAGACTAAAAGTTAAGACATAATGTTCAGGTTGGCCTTGACCAGAGTAATTCATAGTTTAGACATTCTTCCTGCACTAGGGCTGGTCAGAAGCAAAGTTAATTTGGTTTAAGTTTTTGAATAAGGGTCACACTGACTGGGCCACATAAACATAAATTGAAAGAACTTGCATTCAGGAATAAAGACATTATCAGAGTTACCAGGTAAATCAATGTAATTCAACAGGTCTATGTCATAAGATCAAAAGCTCAAACCAAAATACCGAACATGGGAATTTGTCCCTTCTCCACTGTTGTGTGATCTGAGTTGGTATATATATTTAGCAGGGGGTGTGGGGAGGCAGACCCCCCCAACACACACACACATGGAGGGTGCTGGGAGCTTTCCTCCTGCATTAAAAATTCTTTTTGATATTTTAAGTTTTAGATATTTTGGTTTTCAGTCTTTTTAACTTTTGGTTTTATGACATAAATCAATGTAGCACAATATAGAAAATATGCCTAAAGGAAAATCACACAAAGCATACAGAATACCATAGTCCAACAGTTCACAGTTAGGGACAGTGTGCAAAAGGATTACTTTTGGGGTAATAGAAAAATCCTAGAGTAAGTGGAGCCATCCAATTATACTGTATAACAACCCTTTTGAGCTTTTCAATGACTTCAGAAAGTTAATCAGCATATCTAAATTAGATTCATATAATATGTCCCGATGGATGAACTGATTGAGTAATTGGGCAAGTCTATGTTTCTGCCTACTTGGGACTTAAATAAAGGCTAATATCATATCTTACTAGACCTAGCCACTGTGGAAAAAATGGCATTTTCTACAGTGGATGGGTTATCTCATTATAGAATGCTGCCTTTTGGTCTTCATGGAGCACCTGCAAAATGTCCATGGTAATGAGCAAAATCCTTAGTCTCCCTCTCCAGATACATAGCCACCTACCAGGATAATACTGTAATGTTCTTTGAGGACTGGACCAACAATATACCCAAAACTCAAGCCATTTGAAATTACTTGCATAAAGCTGGCTGCTGGTTAGTTAACCCAGCTAATTGCAAGTTAGCTATGGCAGATGACAGCTATCTGAATTGTGTAATAGGCCGGGGTGATGAAAGCACAGGCTGACAAAGCTGGAGAAGTACAAAAATGGCATAAACAAGCCAGAAGCTGGAAATTATCATGTCAAAGATGTTTTGGATCTGGTTAGCTATTATAAATGCTTCCCAATTTTGCAATTAATGCTTGCCCACTGGCTGACCAGACTGAAGGTATAGTTTCATTAAAAGTGAAATGGACAAATGCAGTGGAAAAAGGCTTTAGACAAGTAAAAAACATACTGCATTCAGAGCCCATATTCATATCCCCTGACATCTCAAAACATTTCTTATTGCATACATATTCTTCTGTGGTGGGTAGAAATGCAATCTCATCACATGTTGTAGATAGGAAAGAAGACCCCATTTGGTATATTTTTCTAAAAGCTGAGTAATACAGAGATATATTGATCAGCTAATGAAAGAGAGTGTTTAGCCATTAAGCGGGCCCTCACCTGCCTTAAGTTAAATACTACCTTTTGGCTAGAAAGTTCATGCTTGTAAGAGATCACACCCTACTTTAAAGGCCATACTGACAAAGGAGATGTCAATCTTTAACTTTATTCTCTCTTTTCTTTTCCAGTTGTATAATTGTACATACATTTGGTATGTTATATCTTCTATACATATATAGTTTGTCATGTATGTGCTTACTCATAAATGTAAACCATTATTATTTGTATACTGCACATTGTTTTGTTACATTATGATTATTTATTTATTATTTATTTGCCATTTGTTAACTGGGTTGGTCTGGCTGGGCAGGTACCCTTTCTCAGCAGAGACCCGAGGAGAAATGATCCATTACAGCAAAGAATTTTTGCAAAGAATTTATACATATAATCAAAACAGCCTTTAAACATAATAATTAATAAGAAAAGTACCATAACAGCATATATATTTTTACAATTGATAAAGTATTTACATATACAATCAAAATAGCATTTAAACATACATTTTTTTTAAACATAGAAATATACTATTGTATGCCTTACAAACACAGAATGAATGGCAAAAATCAATACATTGGAAAGGGAAATTACTAACCTATGTGTAAGCTTAGTGAGGCATACAGGTGTTGGAGTGGGAGATCCACGCAGCAGAGTGAAAGGAAGAGGAGGGTTACGGAATGAAAGAGGAGGTATAGTGTGAAGACTGGAGTATAGTAGAAGGGAAAGGGCACAGAGCTGGAGAGTCTGAAAATACAGATAGGAATAGGAATCAGTGAGAGAATAGTAGCAGAAAGAGGGAGAGGCAGTGTGGTGAGGGATAAGAAAAAGGGGGAGGTGAGGCAGTAAATATGGGGTTCAAGTAGGGTCTTTACAGGGGCAGTTCCAGGAGTTAAGCAGATATTCCTTTATAGAGAATTTGAAGTTTGCTGGGTTTTGGATAGTTCTGATGTGGAGAGGGAGTTGGTTCCAAGAGGAGCTAACAGAGTAGCTATATAGCATTTTTCCTATGGCTTTGTTAGGTTTGGAGATTTGAAGGAGGTGTTGGTCTGAGCTATGAAGTTCCTGAACAGCACTGCTAGATAGGGACCAAAGGTACTAGCTGCTAGTACAAGGGTCTAGGGAACTACTAAAGCGGCGGTGAATACCGCACAACGTGGCTGGGCTAATATATGCCTTCGGGCAGATAGCCCAGTACCAACCTATGAACCTATGATTTGGGACATAAGGAGAGATGATGGTTGCTAGAGACAGACAGGCAGTGGGTTGATAGAGGATAGTATGAGTAAGAAGAAGTTGAGGTAGGAGGAGTTGATATGGACTTCTAACCAGTGGAGTTTTGTAAGGAGAGGCAGTGATGTGAGTGAAAAGGAAGGTTAGTGGCAAATCGAGAAATTTTTTTATAGGTAAGTTCAAGTTTGGTTGACAAGTTTTTTTTTGGAGGTTAGTGAAAATTGGGGTGGCATATAGTAGGGTAGGCAGTTGGTAGGCTTGAGCTAGAGACAATTTAGATTCTTGTGTTAAGAATGTTTTATTTCTGTATATTAATCCAAGTTTTTGGTGTGTCTTGTTGATGCAGTTATAGATGTGGGTGTCAACTTTAAGTTTGGCATCTATAAAAACACCAAGAAGTTCAGTGTGATTTGACCTTAATAGTAGTGTTGTTTAGAGAAGAGAGTGAGAAGGAGGTTTTAAGGTGTTGGGGAGGAAGAGAAGTAGGTTTGTTTTATTGGGGTTAAGTAAGAGTTGGTTAGTTGTGAGCCATCTTTCAACTAAGGTGTCTTGAGTGAGGGTGAGTAGGTAGGGTAGACTGTCAGAGGTTGTGATGATGGTAGAGTTATTGGCATATTGTATCAGTGTGGAGAGGGGCATGATTGGTATAGATTATTAGTGAAGATGTTAAATAATAATGGGCCTTGGGGCACACCAGTTTGAATGGGGAGGAAAATAGAGGTTGCAGAGAGACATTTGACTGACTGTGCTCTGATTGATGGGTATGAAGAGAGCCAGGCTAGAGTAGAGGTAGCAAGATTAAAGTGGGGAGCTTGGAGAGAAGGAGTTTGTGGGACACAATGTCAAATGCTTTTGAAAGGTCGAGGAAGAGGCATGACACTAATTTGTTAGTATTAAGAGATGTAGCAATAGAGCTAGTGAAGGATAGAAGTGAGGTAGTTGTGCTATGATGTGGTCAGAAACCATGCTGTGTTGGAGTGAAGAGATTTTCCTGAATGAGATATGAGATGAGCTGCTTAGGTATGCACTTTTCCAGAATCCTAGACAAAGGGGGTAGAATTGTAATAGGCCTGAAATTGGAGGGGATCAGTGGAGTTACCTCCTTAATGTAATGGCATAATATAAGACTTTTCCCAGATATTAGGGACAAGATTTTCCTGAATTGACCTATTGATGAGGGTAGACACAAGATAGGCGATAGAAGGGGCAGCGAGTTTGAGGTATAGAGGAAGCAGTTTATCAGCAGAAGGGTAGCAGGGTTTTAGTTTAGAGTACTGATCTGATGATGGAGGTGGGGACAGACTTGATAGAGAAAGGAGTTTTATGGGTAGTGGTGGGAGGAGAGTCAAGGCAGGTATCCTTCTTTGGTTTAATTAGGTTTTGTATAGAGTTAATGAAGAAGGAGTTTAGAAGACAGTCGGTTTCAAGGGAACAGCTGTTAGGGGATGGGTTGGGAGGAGATGAGTTCCCTGGGTGTAATGGTTTGTTGACAGTACTCCAGAATTTTTGGGGGTTTGAGTTGGGGCTACTTTGTGGGTCTAGGTAAAATAATTTTTTGTCAAGGTGATACATTTTTTGTGGAGTTCCGTGGTTCCCTATAGTTTTGGAGACTAGAGGGTGTTTTGAGTTTATTCCAGAACTTCCAAGCATTGTATCTCTTTTTCATGAGGGAGAGAGCTTCTTTGCTTAACCAGGGAGCATAGTTGATTTTAACCCTGGTCCTTCTGATTGGGGCCAGGGAATTGAGGGTGTTAAGGAAGATGCTGTTGAATTGAGGAGCAGCTTCTTTGAGGGTGAGGTTGATTAGGAAAGACCAGTTTATAGAGGAGATTGTTTGGTTAAATATATCAGGGTTAAAATTAGGTAGATTACGACATTCTTTATATTTATGAGGTTTAGAAGGTTGAGATTGGAGCATTGGATGGAGGTTGGGTGATGGTCACTAATAGTATCCGGGAGTGTGGAGGCATTATGATAATGGTTAGGGTGAGAGGTAAGTATCCAGTCGAGGGTGGAGCTAATGTTAGAATGTTGATTACAGCAAGTAGGGGAGATGATGAGTAGGGAGAAACCATATAGATTAATGGCGTCATTGGAACAGTTTGAGGTAAGAGTATTCCAGTCAATGTTAACATCCCCTAGAATAATTGTTTCATAGGAGATGGTTTGAGAGATCCAGGCAAGGAAGTGTTTTAGTATAGGGATGTTATTGCCAGGATGTATATATATTGCAGCAATGGCTATCTTTTTATGCCTGTTTAAGTTACAATTGACTATGTGAATCTCGTCTGGGTGAAAGTTAGGGGGGAGTAAGGTAGGGGGTAGAATGAGAAATTTTCAGAATAAAGTATGGCTACCCCACCTCTTTTTTAAGTTAATCTGTCTTGGTGGAAGATTGTGTATCCTGGGGGGAGGATTTTTTTGTTAGGTATGTGGGGTTTTAGCCATGTTTCAGATATACAGAGAATATCTGGAGTGTGTAGAGTTATCCAGGAGTGTAATTCAGGGACTTTGTTTAGGGTACTGCAAATATTGAGTGCAAAGATTTTAAGGTGTTGGTTAGATGGGGTGGTGTGTGATATTGAGAAGAGATGGGAAAAGGTAGAAGTTAGGGGAGAAGTAGAAGAAGTAGTAGTAGGAGAAAGGTTAGAGAAGGGGCCAGGATTAGGATGAATATCTCCAGCAAGAAGAAGGGGAAGTATAGAGGTAGAGACAGTAAACCTGAGATGGTAAGGTTCAGAGGATTTTATTTTAGACTTTGGTAAGTTGTGAGGAGGTGGCAGTTTGTGTTTGAAGAGGTGTGTAAAGTGATGAGAGAAAAGTGAGTGTTATAGGCAGGGAGAGGGGTTTGGAGTATAGTGTGTGTGAGAGTGGAAGGGTGGGAATGGGATATAAGTAGGGTGTGGGATTGTGGTAGGATGTGGTTGGTGAGAGAATAATAATGAGTGGTATAGATAGGAGTAGATAAAGCATATTGTTTGGAGTTTAAGCAGGGGAAAAGGAGAGTATGTGGTATAATAATACCAGAGGAAATTAATAGAGGTTTAGAGGTTGTGGTATAATATTGTCTGAGGGAGTAGTGGATGAGTGGGTGTATGACTAAATAGGTTTGGAGGGAGGAGGGGTGGATAGTAGAGTGAGGTAATAGTTGAGGGAGGAGATGATAGACTGAAAAAGAGAATGTGATAATCTGGAAATCCAGTAATTTGGGTGGGGAAGGGGGCGTATAGAGAAGTGGTTAAGTATTAAAGAAATGGAAGTGGGGTGGGTGGGAATGGGGTAGGGTAGGGGAGCGGAGGGAGACCAATCTTAAGCAAGGGTAAACAGAGCAGGGCTAAACCCTAAGCCACTGGGGAAACACCAAGAAAGGCAATCAGTGAAGTAGTAAGTATGGCAGAAAGATGGGCAGAGAGAGGCAGGAGGAGAAGAGAGACAATCTGGAGAGAAAGAACATGAATCCCTTAGAAGAAGTGCGATAGTATCAGCAGAGTAGGGAGAGAGGTGTTGGGCTGATAGGGTGGCTATGGAAAGTGATATCAAGGGAAAGTGGTACCAAGATATGAGAGGAGAGAAATAGCGAGAGGGGGATAGAGTAGGGATGGAAGGGTAGACTACAAAAGAGACAACTGAGTTATAATAAGAGAGAGCTACAGGATAGGCACTTTAGAAAACAAAAATTGGCAGGAGGGATGGTGTGGAGAAGAAAAGAGGGCAGGTATGGCAGGAATAAAGATTATAGGGAGTGGTGATGTGCAAGATTTAGCTGTGTGGGAGAGCATTACAGGATATTACAAAGTACACTCAACTTTACAGATTAAGTTCAGACATACATACATGATCTAAGGTGGGCTGAGCATGTAACTGGTCATTGTTTGATCCGTGTTCTACCTTCATAAAAAAATTGAAAAAGGAATGAATAAATACATCTGAAGTTATCCATCACTTGGGTCATAGCCACCTGATTGCAGATGGACTGACCCAAGCACACAGCCCAGCTGCTAAAGTTTGATCTAGTGGGTCCACACTGAGTAGAGTTATATAACATCATATAGCTGTTTTCTTTAAGGATACTAACCTAGAAACATGCACGCAGTTTGGAGTCAATAAGAGACAGCTGCACATAGTGCTATTTAAAGCAGAGTGCCCTGATAAAGGCATTTTTGTGACATTTGCGTCTGAAAAAGTAATCAATTTAAATTCTGTGGGCTGCTAATATTCAGGATTGCTGTTCCTCTGAATATTCCCTTTTCTCCAAGTTATGATGACCTCAGAGTTTGCATATATGTCCAGAAATGTGTGGGGGACTTGACTTCACATTGGGGGTACAGTGGAGACTTGCCTGTAGGAGGAAAAAAACAGCTTAAAAAAGTGAAAACTCAGTATTACAAGCCTTGATATTAAATAGGGAGCCATCTAAGTGTATCCATACATCCTCAACTACTTTTTTCCATTTTGCACATGAGATCGGGGTGTCACTTCTGCAGTGACAATCATCTTAAGCCAAGATTTATACTGCTGGGTGGCTAGCCCTGTTGCAGACGTTCATTTGTACCACTTACTTGCACACATGCTCTTACCTACGGATAATTTAAAATGCCCAGTCCACCTAATGCATGCATTTATAATGTGGGAAAAACTGGATCACCCAGAGAGAACCCACATGACTGCAGGGAGAACATACAGACTCCGCCCAGAAGGCACCCATCTGAGAATCAAACTGGAGAACCTCTTGCTCCTGTGAGGCAACAACAATAACCACTGCCCCACCACAGCCACCTTATTCATTCATTTATTTAATTTTTTTATCAAGGCAGAGCACTGGGTGGCCACGGTGGTGCAGCGGTTAGCGTTGCTGCCTCAAAGCAAGAGGATCTTCGGTTCGATCCTCGGCTGGGGTGCCTTCTGTGCAGAGTCTGCATGTCCTCCCTGTGGTTGCATGGATTTCCTCCAGGTGCTCCAGTTTCCTCCCACATCCCAAAGACATGCTGTAGGTGGATTGGACACTCTAAATTGACCCTAGGATTGAGTGTGTGCATGTGTGTGTGTCTTCTGTGGAAGGTTGGGCACAAAGCTGGCAACTCGACACCGTAAAACTCCACTGCCAATCATGAGCGGACAGGTGATCCGCTGTGGTGACCACTAACCGGGAAAAGCTAAAAGAAGGTGAAGATCAAGGCAGAACACTGATAAAACAATGACCAAGGGTCCTGGAAGGAGTATTCATACTAGAAAGATGGCAGTCTTCAGAGCTTTCATGTGAGGTAAAAGAGATGATACCCTTTACAGGAGAGGTTATTTGTATCCATTGTTGCATGAGCAAAGTATAAAGATAAGTCATAGAGTAAGTATAAAGAGACCTGCTCTGCCACTTTGTGGTCTCCCTAAATACTGCTTCTCTTATCAGCTTTTGATTTTACTGCCAGCATGAAACGCACAAACTGATTTTACTTGCCCAGTTTGAATTATGCAAAACCTGCCAAACATGGATATTTGCAAGACAAAGCATTTTGTTTGAGGCTAAAGCAGTCTGAATATTTCAAGACTTAAATTCTAGTGCTACAAACATTTTCTTTTGTGTTTAGCTTTCTTTTAAATACATTGTGTACATATACAGGTGATATACACATTAGTGAAAACACCCAATGTCGAATGCCTAAATATTGACTGCGTGTGGTCTAATACACAGTAGACAACACTGCACTGTGTATTAACTGAAAAGCAGCCTTGGCACATGCAACTTCCAGGTTTGAAAAAACAAAGTATAACATACCCCGGGATTCAAGAAGCTCAGCGCAAGGACAGTTTTAGCCTTGCTGCAAGCATCCTCACTACAGATGGTGCAGCAGCGCCATATGAATATGTATGAGGGCACACCGCCACACCCTCGACATGCACAGGAAATGTGTGTGAGTGCAGGGGGCATGTACAAGTGCTATACAGAGGAGTAAACATGCCACGACAGTTGCAAAACCTACTGTGCCTATTAGTAGAGCCCGCCTCTAATAGTAAGTCAGTAATTCATTGTCCGTGGATACCAAAATGTATGCTATGCATA